>NC_056748.1:382851689-382881689 GCF_019279795.1 Protopterus annectens
TGGGAACAATCTCATGTTTATCATGATCAAATGCAGGAATGGTTAAGGAGAGTTGACTTTAAACCAAAAGACGAAAGGTTAATATTGGTGGCCCAAGATAGTGGACTACATACGTATACGTTGGTTTACGAAGTCCATTGAGCATGTGGGAGAAACGGACAAATGTAGGCTTTGTAAAACAGAATTAGAAACGGTCACATTTTGTTGCTAGTTGTGATATACCAATGGCAGAAGAATTGTGTACTGAAACATAATAATGTGGCAAGACTGTTGCTTTGGGGATTGTGCAAACATTATGGTATTGAAGTTGCTGAAAAGTACTGGAAACATGAGCCACAAAGCATTGTAGAAAATGATACAGTTTATATCACACATGATCACTCTTTATCAACAGTTCAAAAATAGATGCGAGAAACCCAGATGTAGTAGTCCATGAAAAGAAGAAAAAGTAGCATTGATCACTGAAATCACTACACCTAGTGACTACAGTGTCTTACGTACAGAAAAACGCATTGATCACTGAAATCACTACACCTAGTGACTACAGTGTCTTACGTACAGAAAAACACATTGATCATTGAAATGACTACACCCAGTGACTACAGTGTCTTATGTACAGAAAACGCATTGATCATTGAAATTACTACACCCAGTGACTACAGTGTCTTATGTACAGAAAAACTCAAAGTCATAAAATACCAGGATTTGCAGGCAGAAACGAGGGCAGTGTGGAAGAAAGATACATAGACACTTCCAGGAGTAGGAGCAACAGGTCTTACAAAAAAAGAATTTACAGTTATACTTGGATATGTTACAGATGCATGTAAGTCCATACGAATTGCAGAACGAGTCATACTGGGCACATTGCACGTGCTGTGAAGAGCGCTCCTGGCTAACATCAAAGAATGAAACAATACTAATTTCATGAACTTTAATCATACTTTGAGTTGGGAATGGAGTCCATTCATGTCATGGTATTAGAGACCCAAAAGACTTGGAGAAATAAAAAAAAAATAAAAACATTATTATAAAATTTTAGGTGTGGAGGGTGTAAGGGGGTGAGCAGGGGTGAAGCTCCCAACATGGATGTGCAGACAGGCTTGCTTCCTTGCATGCTTTTTAACAGCTTAAATTGTGTTGAAGATTCAGCTGTCTTCATTCCAGTCAAGGCTTCAAAGAATAGATCCTGACGAAATGTACGGCAACTGTTTACAGAATCCTTTTATTTTTACGTAACACTTTGAACAGCAGAAGCTACTATGCAGGTATATGCAACAGACTCCTAACTTTGTCCTCTGAGGTCACATCAGATAGTATTTGCGAAAAAATGTTTGCCTGTTGGTTAGCAACTAATATTACTTTATTTTAATATTACTGTTATTTTGTGCTTTTTATTGTTGTGACCATGAAACTTTACCTATTTCCTTATTTATTTTTGTTTTTATCCCTGGGTTGTGGCTGAAAGTAATCCTTTTTGAGTAGGTCAGTTTCCCAGTGAACTAACTAAATTTGGAATTCATTGAATAATTACAGCCATCTGTGTGTATTCAGTCCTTCTTCACTGTATCAACTTGGGTTTTCCCTGAGTGCTTCGGTTTCCTCCCACATCCCAAGTAACGATTGCAAACTAGTGAAGGTATGCATGTCATGGAGGAGTGAAAGCCAAGATAGGCTCCACCTTCAGCACAGCCCTGAAATAGATTAAGTAGTTTATCAAAGACTACAACCATGAATATGTACTAACTTTATTCTTCTTCCTCACAGCAGTTTCATTTCTCATTTTTGTACAACGCATCTTTAGTTACTGTTTAATCAGGTCACCTCTGATGAAATATATTTGGCATTATGCTTGTTTTACTGTTTCCTTTCTCATGGTTTTTAATTTGTGTGCAAAACATAAGTTTGTATTTTTTTTTATAAACTATTGATCTAGTGAAATTGCTTATGCTAGTATCAATTGCCACATTTAACCTTTGTAGTACTAGAAAGTTGATGTCTTCCTGCTAATGCATTTTTGTAAGTGCAGAGAAGTGAAATATTCCTTTACCATTTCTACTATCCTACCTGATGTTTTGGTTACAGAATTTCATCAGCTGTTAAAGTTTTTCAGTTATGTTGTGGTGTAATATCAGGATGTTCATTTTTAACTTTCTCTTGTCCTTAAAAGTTCCTCATTCTAATTTAAGCAACAGCCTTTTGGAAGAATGTTACGTGTCTCTATAGCAGAAATGGCTAAATTAAGGTGACAGAAAGTGTCATGAATCTTCTCAATTTTAATTTAGTAGGAGTTAGGCAAATGTAACAACAAAGTGTCAGAAAGGAATCTGGGGTGTATTATAAGGTCATCATTCATTTTTTTCCATCTGAACATTGTAGGGCATTTGTTTATTTTGTTACCTGTAAATATAGACTAGAGTCACTGTTTAAGAAATAACAGCTTTGGGCAGCCCAAACTCAAGTCTCGGAAGTTATTGTAGCATACACTACGTAGTTGAGCAAGACATCCGCGGTGGTGCAGCGGTAGTGTTGTTGCCTCACTGCAAGAGGTTCTCCCGTTCGATTCTCAGCTGGAGTGTGGGGAGTGCCTTCCATGTAGAGTCTGCATGTCCTCCCCTCAGTTGGGTGGGCGTTCGAAAGACATGCGTAAATGGGCTTGCCTTCGTTGAAGGTTGAACATTGAGCTGGCACCTCGGCATTAGTGAAAATGTACTGCCAATCATTAGCGGACCGGAGTTCAGCTATCCAGCTGCTGAACATACTGCCATGGGTAAAAAATAATCAGCAGCTACTCTCCACTGACTCTTGCAATGCTAATAATAATTTACATACCATAATTCTTTATATTCTTTGGCTAACAAATGGTAGCTTGTTTCTGCTGACAGTATATTTTATTTATGGTGTAGCTGCATGTAATTCATTTGGAAGAACATACATTTGAAAGCATACCATAAAGGAATCAATACTGGGTAGTAGGCAAGAGAGAGACCCATTAACCATTTGCTCTGCAGCAAATATTTGCAGTGTGTTAGTCTCCTCTCCTATAAGTGTAATGCAGTGGTTTTCCTGATATTTGTCCTCCTTGTGTGACTAGATATTCACAGATGGCCAACAGAGTTTTGGGAGTGAGGACCACATATCTTAACTCTTCTATATCGCTTCTTCAGACTTGCTTTATCTTTTGCTATCTCCTTTCTCATGCTTTCAGTCAAATTTAAATACCTTCTCCTTTTACAGTAATTAGTACTACTCTTGCAGTTCCAACTTACCAGCTGTCTTACTGGAAGTGATCCAAGAACCATGCAAGTGTCTGCTAAGAGATTTCCTGCACAGCATGTGTTTTCAAACTATGAGTACACCCTCCTTCCAGGTCGGTTTGGCACAGTGGTTAAGGTCTTTACCTTGTATACACAAGGTACAGGGTTTGACCTTGGCCTCAGGTTATTTGCAAGACTTAAAATGGCCCTAGGACAGTTAGCCTAGTTTTCACCTGTGAACCTATAAGAAAGGGAAATGTGACTGGTAGGCAAGATACCTAGAACCAGAAAGAGGTTGGCATAATGGTTAAAATATTTACTTTGCAAACACAAGATGCATGGTTTGATTCTCACATGGGTTAAATTGGCTAGGCTAAAAATGGCCCACAAGGGCAGTTAGCCTAGTACTGAACTGTGAAGCTAAGAAGCTAAATATCAAGTATGTTCTTTTTGGCTCTTCTTTAGTAGATCAAATTAACGTAATACTGAAATTTAAATATTCAAGATGGCAAAACTGAAAGTTTGAGACACTTATTTTCATAAAAAGAAGTTATGACTTAAGACTGTGCAATGTATTCTGCTGAAATCCCTGTTTTCCACAGCATAACTTAAAGGCATACAACTGCATTTTTATTAAATTTTTCATTTAACATCTTTAAAACTGTCATTTTAGCTGTACTTAAGTACATACACTCATGGTTGCTTTTACGGTTTAATAAAAGTTTAAACTGATTGTACTTCCATAAAGCAATTATGCCATTACAGCTCTACCTGTAAATTCATCTTTTGCTTTATACTTGCATACCTGCTATTTAAGAATGTTAAAACTCCTTTCAAGCTATGTTTATGTCCTAACACAGATATTTCTTTCAGTTTGTACAACTTTATAACCAAAAACACACAAAGGTGGACGTAACTGCCCCAAAAGTCAAAAAAATCACCATGACCACTGGATGCTTCAGAGACCTCTTGAACCAATAAAAAATGCACCAAAATAGCATCAAACAGTTTTATTACGCTTTCGTCAACCAGACTTCTTCTGAATAAAATCATCAGGGTGGTATTCCTCTTTTTATACAAAACTAATTAATTAAACAATCAACTAATTAAGACTGTTAGAAAAAGTACTACCGTAGCCTAAATACATTCTACCAATAAAATTTATTAATTATTACACTTTTATACTTTAATGTTTTAATGTTAAGAGATTAAAAGTATAATTAATGAATTACACTTTTATACTTTTAATCTTTTGAGGTCTCTGTGGCATCCAGTGGTTGTGGTGGTTTATTTGGGTCTATATTACCAAATCGAAAAACCCTTTACGCCTTTTTTAGGCAATGCTCAAAAGACAAATCAACCTCCGTAAAAAACAAAAATGGAAAAAAATTAAGGGTAATGCTGCTCAACGCCAGAAGTCTAAATCTCAAGATGCAGGCACTCAAAGCACTTCTCAGTATGGTGAACATCGATGTCTGTGCAGTAACTGAAACCTGGTTCAAGGCTCCTGAGAGCACTCCAGCGCTACCAGGCTATACCTCATATCATGCTTTTCGGCCTCAAGTTCCAGGCTGAACCACAAAGGGAGGAGTGTCCATTTTCATAAAGGACACCTACACCTCTCGATTGGTGGCTACCCATGAAGCATCAGAAACCATACAAGTTTTACTCACCATAGGCAAAACTGCCATACAACTGGTCGCATGTTATAGAACACCCTCCCAATCCCAGGAATCCCATCAAGCATTCCTGAAAACACTGGAGGATATGAATGTCACACCAAACACCATCATATTGGGTGACTTCAACTACCCCAACATAGACTGGGCCCACTATTCTAGCCCTAACACCCTAGCCCAAAGATTCCTGGAATTCATTAACTCAAATGCTATGGAGCAACTGGTCACTTCTCCTACGAGGAGAGATAATATACTTGACCTGATTATCACAAACATGGGGTCCAAATGCTCCGCATCGGATATAAACCCCTCACTAGTAAGATCTGACCATAAACTGATCCCGTTGGTTGTACATACCCCACCCCCACCACAGAACAAAAGACTACAGTGAAAAATTTTTCAAAAGCTGACTTTACACTCCTTAAGTCAGAAATGATATCCTTTAAGCCTACTGGGTTAATGGAAACCACATCCCAAAATGCTGAATCCTACACAACAGCCTTCTACGGACATCTCCAAGAATGCATGGATCAAGCAATCCCAACTAAAACCAAGACCCTCTCCACCAAGGGAAAACGCCGGTTTGGTGGACCCCGGCTATAAACAAACTGTACAACAAAAGAAGGAAGCTACTGCAGGACAAAGCCAAATCCCACAAGGGAAAGGCTTCCCTGAACAGCACAAGTAAAAAACTACGTTCTCTCATAAAAACATCTAAAGCCAACTTTGAGAGAAAGATTGCCAAGGATACCAAAGACAATCACAAGGCCTTCTTCAATTATGTCAGAACCTTGGGAGGAAATTCTCAGATATGCTCTGAGTTGGTACACAACGACAAAAATTCACTGACCCTACCGACATTGCCAATATTCTGGCAGATAGGTTCAGTGCAAATTTCTCCCTCCCTCACCCCTAAAGATGTAGTAATTATCCCTGCTGAATGTAACCTACCTGTCATCTCAGACATACAGGTGAAATCAGCACTCAACAAAGCAAAAACACAGCATCTATGGGACCCGATGGTATCCCGGTTGCGTGTTACGTGAACTTCAAGATGAACTAAACCCGCACCTAAAAATGCTATTCAATCTTAGCCTCACTACAGGATATGTACCTGAACACTGGCGCACAGCAACAGTGGTCCCACTCCACAAAGGGGAAATTCTACTGACCCTGGTAACTACCGCCCCATAAGTCTGACCAGCCTGGTCTGCAAGGCTATGGAAAGAATCATCATGGAACTCATAAATGGCGATATTGGAGATCTGCAGACCCTTGATCCCACCCAGTTCGGTTTTGTAAAAGGCAGATCCTGCCTCTTAAACCTGGTTGACTTCTTCGAGGCAGTCACTAGTGCCATCGATGAGGGCAAGGCTGTCCACACTGCCTACTTGGACTTGGCTAAAGCCTTTGACACGATACCACACTCTGGCATCATAGACAAGCTCAGCAGCCTAAATGTAAATCCATATGTCACAAGATGGGTAGCAAACTGGCTAAAAACAGAACCCATAAGGTCAAAATTGCTGGAGCCATGTCAGACTCAAAACCAGTCACGAGTGGTGTCCCACAGGGCTCAGTCTTGGGACCACTCTTATTCGGCATTTACTTCTCGGATGTGAAAGCAAATATGGGAGGATTATGGCTGACAAAGTTTGCAGATGACTGCAAACTGGGTGCCATAGTTGATTCACCTGCTGACACACACATCCTACAGAAAGGTCTCACTGAAATGGACAACTGGTGCCGGAATCATGGCCTCAAACTTAACGCCAAAAATGTATAGTCATCCCCTTTGGGAAAAACAAAGTACCCACAAATGATCACATAGACAATAACCCACTGAGTACGGAAGAAGTAATCAGAGACCTGGGGACTCAAGTCGATAGTGACCTCTCCTTTGACAACCATGTTGCCAAAGTGGTCAGAAAGACATTCTACCTTGCCCATCTCATCATGAAGGGATTCTCATCCAGATCAAAGGAGGTCATTGTACCTCTATATTCCTCCCTTGTCAGGCCCATGATTGAATATAATGCTCCATTTGGGATGTATCTCACCCGGCACATGCAACAACTGGAAAGACCCCAGAAGTACCTCACCAAGAGGATCATGGGTCTCAAACATGTGCCTTATCCAGCTAGATTAAAGAAACTCCAGCTCTATTCAGTAGCATACCGCCTGCTCAGAGGTGATTTGTGCCTAACATATAGGGCCATGTCCAACCAAGAACTGATGGACATGCTCCATCTCAAAACATCCAGATCCACCAGAACCACGCGAGCTAAAGATTTCAACCTCTGCACAAATATGAATAAAACATGCTGGAGGGATAGATTCATAACACAGAGGTTACCCGTACTCTGGAACAAAATCCCAGTTCATGTGAGACAGAGCCCTTCATTGGCACTATTCAAGAAAAATCTCGATGCATGGATGGGAGATCGTAAGTTTACCCCAGGAGTCACCTCAGTGTCACTACTAGACAGAGGTATAGTTTACTAAATAATGGGGTCCCACATGTGTCACTACTAGAGAGGCGCAACTATATAATACGGGGTGGCGTAAGCCACATCATTGTTGGCTAGGCTTGTAAATGCCCCAGGGCAGATAGCCTAGTACACTACTATGAAACTATGAATACCTAAACGTCGACACCTATAACGTGACGCGCGAAAATCCCAAATGCATTAAACAGCGAAAAATAAAATAACGAACTGTCATAGTCGGCCAACCCCACCACCCACTACATATTACCTACCCAAACAAAATAAATAAACCACATACATACACTAACAACACTAAACCCTACTTCTAACCTAAAGTAAAGCACCAAAACCCTACACTAAACCCCACATACACAACTAACTATGCACTATCCTTAACCCCTCCCTAACTCTAAGGTCCATAACTGCCGCACACGTCCCCTACAGACATGCACCCAAAAAAATAAATAATCCACATACATACATTTAACAAAACTCTACTTCCAGTACTACACTAAACCACACATACACAACTATCTGTGCACTATCCTTAACCCCCCCCCCACCCTAAGGTCCGTAACTACCACACACTTCCCCTACAGACATACACCCAGAAAAAATAAATAATACACATACATACAGTTAAATAAATCCCTACTTCTAACACTATACTATATCTTACATACATTACCTATCTATTCACTTACCTTAACC
Source organism: Protopterus annectens (assembly GCF_019279795.1). NCBI lineage: Eukaryota > Metazoa > Chordata > Ceratodontiformes > Protopteridae > Protopterus > Protopterus annectens. The sequence goes on from NC_056748.1 coordinate 382,859,823, forward strand.
CACATCCTAACCCTAAAGTCCTTTCTATCGCACACTTACCTTATGGAGCTATACTGCAGATGGGCCAACCATTACACTTAGACATTTCAATTTTTGCTATTTTGGTCGTTCGGCATTTTCTTCTTTCACGCAATCTGTGTCGCTCTTTTCATAGTCGCGATTACTATCTTTCGATCTGTAATAGGAACCCATTTATTCAGTTTGCACAACTTTTTGATAGTGTTAACACAGCTGAGAGTGCCAGGTGCGTGTTGCGTAATGTCTGACATAATGTTTAGCTGATACATTTAACATAGTAGTGAAGTGAGTATGCTGATGTATAACAACACTAGAGTAAAGGAACAAATACATCTAATTTGACCTTGCAGTCTTAGATTTATTAAAATTATAGGTTCATAGGTTCATACTAGGCTATCTGCCCTAGGGCATTTATAAGCCTAGCCATAAAGTGTTTGGCTTTCGCCACCCATTTTAAATTTATTTTGCTATGCCCTTTTTCGAGGTTAGTATACTGTGCCTCTGTCTAACAGTGACAGAGAAGTGATACCCGGGGTAAACCTACGATCTCCCATCCACTCATCAAGATTCCTCTTGAAGAGAGTCAATGAGGGACTCTGCCTAACCTGGACTGGGATTTTATTCCAGAGTGAAGGGAGCCTCTGGGTTATGAATCTGTCCCTCCAGCATGTCCTATTTATTTCAATGCTGAGGTTCAAGTCTCTCGAGCGTAGCTCGATGGGATTTGGATTTTCTGAGGTGCAGCATGTCCATTAATTCCGGGTTGGACATGGCTTTATACGTCAGGCACAGATCACCTCTGAACAGGCGGTATGCCACTGAGTAGAGCTGGAGTTTCTTTAACCGGGCAGCATATGGCATCTGTTTGAGCCCTTTGATCCTCTTGGTGAGGTACTTTTGGGGTCTTTCCAGTTGCTGCAGGTGTCTGGTAAGGTACATCCCAAAAGGGGCATTGTACTCAATTATGGGCCTGATGAAGGATGAGTAAAGAGGCACGATGACCTCCCCTGATCTAGATGTGAATCCCTTCATGATTAGGTGGGCTATATAAAATGTTTTTCTAACCACTTTGGCCACGTGGTTGTCAAATGAGAGATTGCTATCAACTTGGGTCCCCAGGTCCCTAATTACTTCTTCTGTACTTAATGGATTACCACCTATGTGGTAATTTGTGGGCACTTTGTTTTTGCCAAAGGGAATGACTATACACTTTTTGGCATTTAACTTGAGGCCATGGCTCTGTCACCAGTTGTCTGTTTCTATGAGGCCCTTTTGGAGGATGATTGTGTCAGCTGGAGAGTCTATGATGGTGCCCAGTTTGCAGTCATCTGCGAACTTAGTCAGCCACAGTCCTTCCGTGTTGGCCTGTACCTTTGAGAAATATATACCGAACAAGAGAGGTCCCAGGACTGAACCTTGTGGGACACCACTTGTAACTGGTTTGGAGTCTGACATGGCTCCAGCAATTCTAACCATGTGGGTTCTGTCCTTGAGCCAGTTTGCAATCCATCTAGTGACATAGGGGTTTATATTTAAGCTGGTGAGCTTATCTATAATGCCCGAGTGGGGTATTGTATCGAAGGCTTTTGCGAGGTCCAGGTAGATTGTGTGGACCACCTTCCCCTCGTCAATGGCCTTGGTGACTGTTTCAAAGAAATCAACCAGGTTTAAGAGGCAGGATCTGCCCTTAACAAAGCCGAACTGGGTAGGATCCAGTGTCTGTAGGTCCCCAATATCTTTATTTATGAGGTCCATGATGATCCTTTCCATAGCTTTGCAGACCAAGCTAGTCAGGCTTATGGGGCGATAGTTTCCAGGATCCGTTGAGGCACCACCTTTGTGGAGAGGGACCACTGTTGCTGTACGCCACTCTTTGGGCACATATCCTGTAGTAAGGCTGAGATTGAACAGTAGTTTTATGTTTGGGTTTAGCTCTTTTGGAGTTCATGTAGGACGCAGCCGGGACACCGTCTGGTCCCATTGATGCTGTGTTTTTGCTTTGGAGAGCGGCTCTTACCTGAGCATCTGAGATGTCAGGGGCAGCACTCTGCTGGGATAGATATTTGCTCTTTTGGTGAGTGGGGAGTTTGCTGAACCTGTCAGCTAGGATGTTGGCAATGTCTGTGGGTTCGGTGTATTTTTTGTCATTTTGGACTAATTCTGAGCATATCTGGGGATTACCACCCAGGTTCCTAACATAACTAAAGAAAGCCTTGTGATTATCCTTAGTGTCCTGTGCAATTTTTCTCTCGAAGCTGGCCTTAGACAATTTTATGAGTGCCCGTAGTTTTTTGCTAATACTGATCAGTGATGCCTTCCCTTTTTGGGATTTTGCTCTGTCATTTAGTAGCTTCCTCCTTCTATTGTATAGTTTGTTTATGGCTGGGGTCCACCAGACAGGACGTCTGCCTTTGGAGGATTGGGTCTTGGTTTTATATGAGATCGCATGATCCATGCATTCCTGAAGGTGTTCATAGAATGTGTTTATAAAGGATTCTGCGGTCTGGGCCGTATTTTCCACAGGCCTTTGAAGGATTCCACCTCGGTTTTGAGGAGTGTGAAATTTGCTTTAGAGAAGTTTTTCACTGTGGTTTTCTGGGCAGGGGGTGGGGTCGGGATGTGAATATCCAGTGAGATTAGTTTATGGTCTGATCTTACCAGTGAGGGATACACTTCTGGTCTGGAGCATAGAGTCCCCATGTTGGTGATGATCAGGTCCAGTATGTTTTCCCCTCTTGTGGGAGTGGTAACAAGTTGTTCCATAGCATTTGAGTTTATAAATTCTAGGAACCTTTGGGCTAGGGTGTTGGAGCTAGAGTAATGCTCCCAGTCTATGTTTGGGTAGTTGAAGTCGCCCAATATAATGGTGTTTGGAGAGACCTTCATATTTTCCAGTGTTCTCAGGAAGGCTGAGTGGGGTTCCTGGGTTTGGGAGGATGGTCTGTAGCAGGCTATAAATTGGAAGGCAGTTTTACCCACTGTTTCAAACTTTCAGTTTTGTTGTCTCACGTATTTAAATGTTGGTCTTCTGTTACTTCGATCTACTAAAGTAAATCCGTTCTTTTGCATTAAGTAGAAATTTCTCTATATGCATAACATAACTCAGTAGGACTGTAGGGTGTGCCACATGCTGGAGGATGCAAAGTTAGTTGTTACTGCATAACTGTATATTAAATTTGATTCTCCTGCTGCTTAAAGAGAAACTTCTTTCTCCTTACACTTGTGAAGCCCTACGTTAATGAAGCCCTTTGAGCTCTACAGCATTACAGGTAAGCTACTTAAATATTAATTAACTGTTTGTCTAACTTGATTTTATTGTCTGGGAAATTTCTGCAAAAACAGTGATGTGGGCTATGCTCTGTTCTCCTACCCTACTACCTCTCCCCACCACATCTGTGTTTTCTTCCATCCAAGGTACACCTCCATCTCTGATTCAAACTATAACACAGTGTATGCTACATTCCACATCCATGTAGTCCATACTCCAGTAGATGATCATGTTCTAATTTCACACTTTGTTATCCAATTCTCAACTATCTGGTTTTCCATACTTCTTGAACACTACTTTACCTATCAATTTGTTCTTCCCTCCATACACAGAAAATAAATCCTTTCATCCCTAAACTTACACTGTAAATCCCCTCTACTCTTTTATAGCTGTAACTTTACCGGTACTAGTTCATCTCTTATAACGCACAATGACATGCTGTACTTGCGTCTTTTTTTCTTTATACCATTTCTGGTCTTTACTACTGCGGTGGTGGCGCTGCGGTAGCGTTGTCGCCTCACAGTAAGATGTTGTCCTGTTCGATCCTCAGCTAGAGCGTCTTCTGTGTGGAGACATGTGTGAATGGGCGTACCGTCATTGAAGGTTGTGCGTCAGGGCCGGCAACTCGGCACGTAAAAATCTACTGCCAGTCATTAGCGGACCGGAGTTCCGCTGTGGCGACCCCTAACTTTGAAAAGCCGAAAGACACAACAAGTATTGTGGAGAAATTTGCATTTTTATGAACTAGTGTTACAGTTCTACCTCCTACTCCAAGTAGGGACAGATTTGTTGTCTACAAATGCAATAGTTATGTCCAACGAAAGTGGAACTCCCCAACTATTGTTTTTTATCCATGATTCAGTAACTGAAATTATTTTGCTACTTATGTGTTATAAGTTCCTACTTGTGACCCCTTGTTAATTGCTATCATTTATGTTTATGTATGCTACTGCCATGTCTTTTGATGGACCTTGTTACGCCAGTCACTCACGGTGAACAGTCTCATGGGGAGTGGGTCCTGGATTAAATTCAGTGTCACCAGATAGAAGAATCGCTAGTTAGTTATTTTTTTATTAGGAAGAGAATGTATTATTTGTCATCTGTTTAGTAGTCTTACTGTTACACAGTGATTTTTTTTTTATCAATAGCAGGACATACGGAAGGAACCCTTGCCACTGACTTGATACTTCAAGTTACGTCGTCGTAACAGAATATGGCATAGGTCTCAATATCCTAAGAGGCCAGTTTGGAACACAGATGCTAGTAATGTGTGACAGACAAACGGTCAAAATGTGGAACATCCTGTTTTCGTATTGTGAGAAAATTGTACCACTTCCATTGGGCATGGTCAAAGTTGGCTTTCTATCAGAAGCACTAAGTCAAAGTTTACATCAGCTAAGAGTGAATAATGCACATTTGCAAAATTCAGTAAAAAATACACGCTTGCGATTTTCAAATTCAAAACTTTTTTTTTATCTGCAAAAGTACCATAACCACACCTTAAGTTACTAAATATGAAACAGCACTTCTATACAGAATCAAGCTAAAATCAACTTCTCCTTAATACAACTTTCTACAACATTTATATGGCTCTAATAAATTTTCTAAACAGTCATTTCACACTACAGCAGATTCCACATTTGCATGTTGCTTGCACTAAGTGCATGAACAAACAGTAGGGAGATATGTTCCTGTCATATTTAGATGCACACTTATATGCTGCTGTAGCTTTCTTGGGAGCATGTATGATGCGTATTGGCTGCTTAACATCATAGCAGTTCAGTTCCTCTTTCATCTTAATTACTAAGTATTTGTTTTGAGGGACTGACACAGTTCAGTCTTTTCCATAGCATGCTAAAAGCTCTTTCGACCTCTGCATTTGAATGTGTCAAAGTAAAGTCATAATCAACAGCTTGAAAAGTAGCAGTTTCCCATCACCAAAAGATCCTTCAGAAGTTGTGCCCAGTACTTGAACACAAAGGGTTGAGGCCCATCTAGCTGACCCGTAAGGCTTCTTGTGTCCTCAGTCTGATACTGGGTAAACTCCTCATTTAGTTGTTCAGCTTAAGTGTAATTTCCATAGTCACCCAGACGAAAGCTAACATGCCTGACAAGTCCAGTAAATATGTCCAGTTTCTTGGCAGGATTAATAAGAAATGCTACATCTTTCATTAAATGGTCTTTAACGGGGAAACTTGCTAAGCATTTTTACAGCTCCGCAGCATAAAAAGCTGTAAACTTTTGTAAAAAAAAAAAAAAAAAAAAAAAAAAAAGTTAAATTCTATCACTGCCCCAAAAATGTCTTCCTCATCTCTCTTCACGTGCTGCCTGACCTCATAGCCAGTACACAGTTCACTATTTGAAAAAAAAAGAAGTACTGTCAGCCAGTATGGAAACTTCACTGTGTTTGAGAAGTTGGATGGCACCTGCAGGTCTCGGGACTCTTGTCGGCGTACTGCTGCAGGAGTTTATCAATAGTGGTGCAGTGTTAATAGCTACGTTTTTCAGCTCTGAAGCTAATGTTGAACTCAAGTAAAGGTTCCATTGCATACTAAACTCATATGCAATTCATGACTCTGCAGGTGGTTGGAAATTGTTAATTTTGGCAGGTCATGGCTCTGCAGACAAAAATATGAATTAAAGGCTGGCCAAGTGCTCAGGGTTTTGATAACTGTCTTCCCAAGACTCTGCCATCTAGTAGTTGCATGTCTAATAATCAGTTTTTGTTTACGAGTTCTTCAACTGGTGGTCATAGTGCTTTTATACCAGCATTATTACATAGATCTGCTAATAATGGTGGGCTTCACTTACTTTGAGGTAGCACAGAATTGTACCTTCCAAACACCGAGGCAGCATTGTCTGAAGAAAAGCTCATGATGTTGAAACTGAAATGTGCAGTTATCAGAGTGGACATTAAAGCATCAAATAATGCTTGCCCTGTTCCTTCACACTTTCTGGTATATGAAGCAACTGAATTATATTTTTGCCTATCTTTTCCATCTAAGTAATCTACAGGTATCACCAAAAGTTTCATCACCCATGTGTGTGCTTTGGTCCATATACACACAGAATGGTGATTTGTGACAATTGGCAGCAGCTGTATTCTGTCATGAGGTCCCAGAACATCTGTGCAATGTGGACTGCCTTTTTGCTCCACATGTCATTTTCTTCAGCATCTTGATCCTCTCTATATTTCTTCATACATTTAAGGATGTATTCTCCTGCTGCAAATGACACATTATGTTCAGCAAGGAGTGATACAAAACCAACCTCTGCCTCAATAACTTTAGCAGTTTATAAACTCTGAGGTCCAAAGAAGTCTGCCATGGTCCTTCCAGATGCATGTTTGCAGTTTTGTCTGTTTCTCACTGTTGGAAGTTGCTGCAGGTCATGTTGTCCATCATGTTGAATTGTGAAATTTTTGCTGCAGGTCTTGCAGAAAGGATATTTTACTCCACACCTATGCACACACAGAAAGCCAGTCAAATGCACTTGCCTACCATGACTAAAGTTGTGCATCTCCTTCTCTTCTTTGGAGTGCCATCTATATCCCTGCCCTTATCTTGATCCAGGCAGTCTGCATGTAGCATGTTTATAAAACAAAGTTATTAATGACAGAAAACATAGAAATGTGGCTGCAGGGGAAAAAGGCCAGCAGAACTGTCTCCTGAAAGCAAAGAAATGGGTCGGTAGGCCCACAACATACCCACCTCCCTGGAAGTTTACTCCCTGTGCACCAACTTCTGCTCAGTATAAAGGCCTGCATGATCAGATTAAGTGTACTTTAGCATGCTAAAGGTTTATCGCCCCCCTTCCTCATCACTGACTCTTGCAATCCTCTTGTGCTCACTTGCCCACCTAACCAGTGTTGCAGAAGGGGGAGTATGATTTTCATTGTACAGGTGGCTTTTGCATAGGGTACTGCTCAAATCAATCTTTATTCTGTTTTAACATCAGGGTTGAAGATAAACAAATCCAGCATAGCAAATGCACTTGCAGAAGATTTCTGCAAACTGAATTTTAAGATGGACCTACAGAAAACCTTACGTACCTAAGCAGTAGTAATAAGTATATAAACTAGTTGTAGCATCACCTGTACTTTATTTACTTGTCACCACTTCATATATATACCCAAAGCCTGCCCCATAGACATTGTCCGTACTCGCCAGAGGTGCCAGAGCGATGTAGTTCAGTCTAAAAGTCATGACTACAAATCCATCACACAAGTTTTGCAGTACAACATAACTATGCCATGCTGTGTAGATGGCATAATTTGGAACAGCATGAAAATGCATTACTTTGTAACAGTCACGTTTTTCTGCACCGAGTCTGGGACAAGCCTAAGCTGCAGGGAGAAGCTTTAAAATATTCTCCTTAACAGGTCATAGAAAAAGTCTTTCATCAACACGCATGTAGTGAACAAACAGTTCGAAATATATCAACCTTTTCATGAGAGAAAAATATGTATGCATTTGGTTCACAATATGCACACACAACAGTGTAACATTGACTATGAGCCTCAGTAATTTTAGAGAGAATCTGACATTCATTCAGAAAAATTACATAAGGTAATTTGGACATAAATCTGCAAATAAACAGAAAACTAATGTCTTCTCAAATCTGACTTGTTAACAGTGAAATGAGCCAACATCTCAGCCTCCACAGAATCAGCAAATCACTTGAATCATGTTTAATTTAAGACTGGAATTTAGTGACAAGAACACAACTCATTTAAAAAGTGAACATAGCAGTTTGTATCTACCAGTGTTTTCTGCAAAGTAATGTATGCAACTAGTGTGGTATTACTGAAAAAATCCATAACTCATTTAATACATTAATGACTAGAACATGCTTTGCATCAAAATACGTTTGCTAAACAATACTTAGCATGAGACATCACTGAATACATTGTAATTATAGAACACATCTTACAGCAGCCTACATTTTGTGGCCATTTTGAAACATTAGAACAGTGTTTCTGACGAGACTGATTCATTTAAAAAGTTACTAGAACAGGTTTGCATCAATTTACACTACCGAAATAAGTACAAACCTCTCTACTTGGGCGTCACTGAGACTACAGTACAACTGCTGGCTGCACTGTAATTCATTAAAAGTTAAAAGGACTTATTTTGCATCAATCTACATTTGTTACACGACAGGCATGACACTTTAGAATGGCATCTTAAAAAAAGAAACTGCGTCTACCTCAGAATTACAGTCCTCAGCAGTTTTGCACCAGTTTATGCTTGCTGAGCAATATTCAGCATCAACTTCTGGAAAAGGACTTCTGTTCCGTTACAGAAAGTAGACAACTCACTCTCATATTTGCAGAAACTGTTCCCTAACAGGAATGTACTACTCAACAGAAAATGGCTAAATTGCGTTATTGAAGTACAGCTTTTAAAAAGAATAAAATGTGATCTTTAGCACCATCACATCCTCTCCTTTACTAGCTAAAACTGTTCAGTTACACAAAATGACTGAACTGGAGAACGCTTTCCCACCTACCCACTTGGACTTTCCCTGTAATCCAATGTCAGTAAGTAAGATAATCAGTAGCATACAAACACTTCATATATGCAGTATTCACCATGGGCAATAATGCCCTTCTAGCCTGCTAATTATACCAAAACAGTTGTTCTCATAATAAGTGCCCAGGTTCTTCTTAAAAATATCTAAAATAGTGCTTGCTTTAATTCATTTTTGTACTGTATTCCTTGCATCAGCTACCCTCTCAGTTAAGTATTGCTAACCAATTGCTATGATCATAAAAACACTCAAAGCTAAGTGACTGTGTGCAACATATATTCACTTTAAGTCCATGTCTTCCATTTCTTATATGCTTATTTTGTAATGTATTTATCAGCCAATCCTGTAACCAAATGATCATAGGTTCATAGGTAGGTACTAGGCTGTCTGCCCAAGGGCATTTATAAGCCTAGCCAGAGTGTGTTGGCTTTCGCTGCCCCATTGATTAATTAACTGATCCTCTGTAAAGCAGAGCCAATGAAGTGATCCTAGGGGTGTATTTTCTGTTACCCATCCACTCGTCAAGGTTTCTCTTGAAGAGTGTTTAGTGAGAGGCTCTGCCTAATGTAGTTTGGAATTTTGTTTCACAGCGTGGGGGGTCCCTGTGACAGGAATCTATCCCTCCAGCATGTTCTATTTATTGTTGTGGCGAGGTTTAGCTCACTAGAGCGCGTGGCTCGAAGTGACTTGGATTTCTTTAGGTGGAGCATGTCCATCAATTCTGAGTTGGACATGGCTTTGTAAGTCAGGCAGAGATCACCTCTGATTAAGCGATATGCCACTTAGTACTGCCAAAGTTTTTCATTCGGGCTGCATAGGACATGTGTGAGGCCAGTAATCCTCTTGGTGAGGTACTTTTGTGGTCTTTCCAGCTGTTTGGAAGTGTCTTGTGAGGTACATCCCAAATGGGGCATTGTACTCTATGATGGGTCTAATGAGTGACGAGTAGAGGGGCACTATAACCTCTTTATTTCTAGATGCGAACCCTTTAGTAATTAGATGAGCCACATAGAAGGATTTCCTAACTACTTTGGCAATATGATTGTCAAAGGAGAGATTACTATCTACCTGGGTCCCCAGATCTCTTATTACCTCTTCTGTATTAAGGGGGATGCCACCTATTGGTAATTCGTGGGTGTTTTGTTTTTCCCAAATGGGATGACTATGCATTTTTTGGCATTTAGCTTGAGGCCATGACTCTGACACCAGGTGTCTGTCTCAGTGAGGCCTTTTTTGGAGGATGTCCGTGTCAGCCGGAGAGTCAATTATGGCTCCCAGTTTGCAGTTATCGGTGAACTTGGTTAGCCGTAGTCCTCCTGTGTTTGCCTGTACTTCTGAGAAGTATATGCCGAACAGTAGGGGTCCCAGGACCGAGCCTTGCGGGACATCACTTGTGACTGGTTTAGAGTCGGGCCGTGTGAGTTCTGTCTGTAAGCCAGTTGGCAACCCATCTCGTGACGTAGTGGTTTATGTTCAGGCTGGTGAGTTTTTCTGTAATACCCAAGTGGGAAATGGTGTCAAAAGCCTTGGTGAGGTCAAGGTAGACTTTGTGAACTACCTTTCCCTCGTCTATGGCCTTGGTGACTGTCTTGAAGCAGTCAACCAGGTTTAGTAGGCATGATCTGCCCTTAACAAATCTGAACTGGGACGGGTCAAGTGTTTGGAGGTTCCCAATGTCATTTTAATGAGTTCCATGATGATGCGCTCCACAGCCTTGCAGACCAGGCTAGTCAGGCTTATGGGGCGATAGTTACCAGGGTCAGTTGTGGCCCCTCCTTTGTGTAGAGGAATAACCGTTGCTGTGTGCCATTCTATGGGCACGTAGCCTGTGGAGAGGCTGAGGATGAACAGCGTGTATAGGTGGGGGGGTTAGTTCATTCTATAATTCGTGCAATACGCAGCCTGGGACACCATCTGGTCCCACTGACGCTGTGTTTTTGGCTTTTGAAAGGGCGGTTTTCATGTGTGCATCTGTGATTTTTGGGACACTACACTTTTCTGGTATTGTTGTGGGCCCTTTTGGAGGTGAGAGTGGAGTGAAGTTTGCACTGAATCTATCTGCCAGGATGTTGGCAATATCAGTAGGTTCAGTATATTTTGTGCTGTTTCACACTAGTTCAGTGCATGTCTGTGAGTTGCCACTTAGATTCTTAACATAGCTAAAGAAGGCTTTGTGGTTATCTTTTGAATCCTTGGCTATTTTTCTTTCGAAGTTAGCCTTGGATGATTTCATGAGGGACCTTAGTTTCTTACTGAAACTGATCAGGGATGTCTTTCCTTGGGATTTGCTTTTTTTCTGAACTCCTATTGTATAGCCTGTTTATGCCTGTAATTTAATCAAGTTCTTTTGCAGACATGCTCTTTGAATAACATGAGTTATCAGTTTACCCATTTTCAAGTCCGCTCCATACAGACTGTCGAACACCTCAGAGGAAAAACGGTGGATGTTCTTCTTTTCTTATGTTGCAGTATTCATAACAGTAGGGAGGTGGCTGCCTGCAGCACTGGACATCCGGCCAGTATACCACAGTCTTGGGATAAGGTGTTTGTGTGACACTGCATGTCATAGCGATAAACCGACGTTGGCTATAAAAATGATGTCTGCATGTACCCAAGCTAGAACTTTTCTGCTGCAGTGCTCTATGGACCTCTGATCACCAGTTTGGGTTTGTTTTTTTGATTATGTTCCTTCTTGCTTCCCAGACGTACATGTCAGCTAGGAAGTGTGCTTGTGGAAGACTGATTCCACACAAGGACATGCATGATTGTTTGTTTGTTTAGCGGAAGGCCACAGCCTAAAACTTTGCTTAGCCGCTTGGCCACTTTGAAGTTATACATTGAAAGCCAAAGGCTCTGATGTTTGGCATTAGGTATGGAGGGTGGGCAGGTACCTCTAAAGAAGGCCAAAAAAGTTAGGCCCGATGCCCATGCTGCACCTCAGGAGTCCGGTGAGACTCTCGAGGCAGATATTAACCCAGGGTCTCATCAGATGTCAGTTTCACAGCTGGAACCAGGAACCGTGGTGGAAGCCGGTTCAGCGGAAACAGAGTACGTCTGCTGAGATTGATCAGCCATCAGGTCCTGATGGCGAGGGGGAACTATGGCTCCTGGCGTCGGAGGGGTCTACTACCGCCTTACCATTCACCCCAGTGTCTGCTACAAAACGCATTACTACTTCTGTTCCTGTTAAGAGGAAACAAAAAGAAAAGCACAGGGTTACAGAACCAGCACCTGGATGGGAAGCCTTTTCGCAGAATTTATTCAGAGCCTTCTAGGTGTCCCAGCCTTCTCTACCTACCTGTGCAGGCCTTGGAGGAGTCAGAGGAAGAACTCTCTTCTTCTGATGAATCCCTCACTTACTGTTCCCAAATTGAGTCTCCCAAGGACTTTGCTACTCTTGAGGAGGAGGATACCATTAGTCCTGAATCTCCTGGGTAGGAATTCTCCTTTGGGGACACCATTACACTTATGAAAGAACATTTTAAATGGCAGGTCTCTGTTTCTGAGACTAAAAATAGGCACTTAGAACTTTTATAGATGGACCAGCCTTCTTCATCTGCTGTCCCTCCTCTGTTTCCAGCCTTTAATGATGCCTTTCAGGCTGCATCTCAGACCCCAGATACTCAGCCCCCAGCATACAAACGTCCTGATAGGTTTTAAAGGGTCCCCCAGTATGCACAGTTCTTATTCAAGAACCCCTCTGCAGACCCAGCAATCATTGCTGTGTCAGCAGATGAATCTTCCAGACAGCTGCCTTCATCCTCTCTATTTCAAACAGATAAGGATAGCAAATTCGTGGATTGACAGGGGAAGAAAATATATACTTCATCCACACTAGCCATTAGAGCTATTATTAGCTATCAGACCTACATGGCTAAGTTTGTGCTAGATACCCTGTCCAAGGTCTCTGCATTAATGCCAGATGTGCCATATTTTCCTGCAAAGTCTCAGCTCTCTGCCGTGTTATCTACTGCTTCTCAGGTGACAAGGCACTCCAAGTGCAGTTATGATGCTGTAAAGGCATCATCCAAATCTGCAGCATCCGGTTCGGTCCTCAGAAGGTACTCCCTGGGTGAGACTCCAGCCCCTACCCATGGATGTACAAGCCAAATTACTGGATGCTACACTTGCCTCTTTTTGGCACTGCTTCTGCAGATCTCCTAAAATCTCTCCATCTCCAAGAGAAGGCAAGGAGTTGCAAAATTTAAAACATTTGATAGTCTTGCCATTCCAAGGTACCACAAGAATTGCCCACAAAGGACCAGTTTTGTAAGGAGGCAGTTTTCTCATTCTACTGCTCCACAATCCAAAGGATGGAGGCACCTTTGGAAGCAAACCACTCCTAGACCCTCCTCCACCTCAACCCCTACTCCCTTTCAGAGGCAGCCATTGATCCTCACAGAACTCCTCCACTGTGACTCAAACCCTCTACCCACATTCACCCCCCTGTCCCTCCTCTTCACCCTTTCCCTACCCGACCCTCCTGGTGGAAATCACCTCAGAGGCTTGGGTCCCCTCCATCATTCAAAAAGGTTATTTCATGACTTGGTGGTCAGTTCTCCCCTTCCAAGGGACTCCTCAACCCCCTTCAAGCCAGCTTCATCTCTTCCCAATTTTGGATCAGCTCTTAGCCCAAGGTACAATGGAAGTAGTCCCTCCAGATCCTCACATTTTCAGTTTTCTGCATTGCCATTTGGGCTCTCTACAGCTCCAAGAGTGTTCAGAAAGTGTCTAGGTTATCGCCTACTTCAGAATGCAGGGCATACAAATATATCCCTACCTAGACGACCTGTTACTCCTACACCCAGATGGCCACTCCCTTTACCACCACTTACACATGGTGTGCAAAATCTTGGCAGACCTAGGGTTCACAGTCAGCCATCTAAAATCTCATATGAAACCTACCCAAAATCTGGTCTTCCTAAGATGCAGAATAAGTACAGACAACATGGCAGCCTTCATCCCAGCCAGATGGTGGAAGCCCTTGCCCATTTCTTTCAATCTCTTCTTCCCCTCCAAACCATCTCAGCCAGGGAATTTCTGAGGATCCTAGGCCACATGGCATCCTTGATTCCCATGCTTCCCTTTGCAAGGCTGCATATGAGGAAGTTCCAATGGGTTTTGAAGAATCTGTGGAGCCAACATTCCCATCCACTGGACGTTTCCCTCCCTCTTCTCCAGTGCTTGAAAAGCGAGTTGAAATGGTGGATTTCCTCCATCAATCTCAATCAGGGAATAGCCTTGCAGATTCCCCCACCCTCTCTACACAGATGTATCAGATCTGGGTTGGGGAGCAGTTCTAGAAATCCACAACAACCAGAGCAAAGTTCAAGGGAGTGGTCTACCCACAGACAAAAGGAGCACATCAATATCAAAGAATAGAGGGCCCTTCTTTTGGCACTTCAAACATTCCAACAAATTCTCCAACCAGGCCTCCTGGAAAGTAGACACAGACAATATGACTGTCCTGTGGTATATCAGCAAGCAGGGAGGGGACAGGGTCCTTTCCACTTTGCACTTTAGCAATCCAGATTTAGTCCCTAGCAGTAAAACTACACATTCTCTGCTGAAGGAATGTACACTGCTAGCAGGAGAATGTGATGGCAGACACCTTCAGCAGAACCTCAGTACCTTGTCACGAATGGATGCTTCACAGGGAGATGTTATTGGATCTTATTCACAGGTGGGGTATCCTCAGGCAGATATGTTTGCCTCCTCCCAGAACAGACAGATGCCTCTGTTTTGCACCAGAAACCCACATTCACAAGCTTGGAAGGTGGATACCTTCCCTTTTTCTTGGGTGGGGATGTTTCTTTATGCCTTTTCCCCTTCACACTGATTCAAAAAGTCCTTCTGAAAATCCAGAAGGACAAACCAAAAGTCCTGCTGGTGACCCCCTTTTGGCCAAGACAGCATTGGTTTCCCCTACTACATCTATTAGCCAAGGGCAATCACCACAAGTTACCTCACTGATTCGACCTACTCACACAAGACAGGGGAACTCTCATCCACCCTCAAGTGCTCAACCTCAAGCTGACCTTATGGATGATAGAATTCTGATCCCTTCAGACACCTGTATTCCATGGACATACTCAATTTCTCTTGGTACTAGGTTTCCTGGCCTCCTGCAGGACATGTATCTAAATGGTGGTGTATCTAAATGGTGGTGTCTCAAGAACAAACATGACCCTTATCTTGCTCCAGTACCCATGGTCCTTTCTTACTTGTGTGAGCTTCTACATTCAGGACTGACATACTCTTCTGTAAAAGTACATTTGTCAGCCATATCCTCCTGCCTTCCTTTGATATCTTCTTTGGCATCCAGGTTAGATGTAAAACTATTCTTAAAAGGGGTGCTACACCTCAGACCCCGTCCATAAACCTATTCCTCCATCATAGGACCTTAACTTTGGGCTCGAAAAACTCATACTGCCTCCATTTGAACCAGCTCACTCAGCATCACTTAAACTATGTACTTGGAAAACAGTACTGCTGGTGGCCCTTACATCTCAGGGTCTCAGAAATCCAAGCCCTTATAGCCACTCCTCCTTACCTTATCTTCCATGGAGACAGGGTCTCCCTCAGGACCAAGCCTTCTTTCATACCTAAGGTGGTTAATGAACTCTTCTTGAATCAGACCATTAATCTACCTGTTTTCTTCCCTCAACCTCAAAACTCCTCAGAACTTTACATTCTTTGGATGTTCATAGATAGCTAAGGTATTACCTGGGCAAGACCAAAACCATTAGAAAGTATGAGCAGCTTTTTGTTTCCTTTCCCTCCAGGGCCTTGGGGAAGGCAGTGTCAAAACAGACCGTCGCCTCTTGGATTTCTAATGCAATCTCCTTTTGCTATTCCTTTCCTGGAAAAGAATTAAACTCCAATGTGAGAGCGCACTCCACTAGGGCAGCTGCTGCTTCTACAGCCTTTTTTAGAGATGCTGACTATGTTTCCATTTTGGAGGTAGCCACTTGGTCTTCTGTACATACTTTTACCAAGCATTACAAACTAGATTTGATTTCTAGAGCCAGGGCTGGGTTTGCCAGCCGAACCTGATCTCCAGGCTACTACCTAGAGCTTTGGTACTCTCCCTACTGTTATGAATACTGCAACATGAGAATAGAAGGACATTGAATAGTTGTGTAAGAACTTATCATAACCTTAGAGGTCCTTCTCTTCCATGTTGCAGTATTCAGCCCCCCCACCCCCTCTTTCATTTGTTTATTCTTTCTTGTGTAGAATTCTCCTTGCTTCCTTACATCCAAGCAAGGCACAACTGCAACTGCTACATACTTCTGTAATACATTTACCTCTTTGTCTGGTATATATGTGGGTCTGGAAAGTTTCCTTCCCTCTTGTTTATCAGGGGTACTACTGTATGCGGCAATCAGTTCTAGCTTGGGTACATGCAGACATCACTTTTATAGCTGATATTGGTTTATGGCTCTGATATGCAAGGTCACACGTACTCCTTATCCTAAGACTTTGGTATACTGGCCGGATGTCCGGTGCTGCAGGCAACCGCCTCCCTATTGTTATGAATACTGCAACATGGAAGAGAAGGACCTCTAAGGTAATGTAAGTTCTTACACAACTATTCTTTATACATCTAGTTTCAACATATGCATGCTGACATACGGTTTCAAGTCACAGCCTTACAAATTCTTACAGTAACTTATCCAAAATGACCTTTTCCATTACTTTTGTGTTTTTTTATCCTGGCAGTCATTACTTTTTATATTTTTGAAAATGTCTAGAACACAGAACTACACCACAGGACCTATATACTAGTGGGAACAGTAATTTAAAGAAAGGATGATGCACACCTTACATCTTCCCTTTTTTAACACAGAAATAAATGATCTTGTATGGTAGACTTTTGCAACAGAGTCATTAAAGTCTTTATATTTTTACCATATCTCTTTGATGTGTTTATACTTTTCCATCCATTTTCTCACTCCATGTGTAAGTGAAAGCTGTAATATTCGTTCACTGAAACAATGAGACACTTACCGCTACACACCTATAGGCAGCAGGTGCAGATCAACCATGAGTCCACAACCCCTCCCCCTTTCAAATGCTGTAAAGAGGGTAGGCAGTCCGGATCAAGAAAAAAAAAATCTAAGTAGCATCAACCATGCCACCAATACCACGATAATCCAGCAAAGGATAGCTCCTCCAGCAAGTCCCAGCAGCAGCAAGCCCATCAACAGTACCACCAGGACTAGCCCAGTTAAATTGTGTAACAAATCAGACCTTTTGATATGGGAATACAACTCTTGTTAATTTCATGTCAGGCTGGTAGAAGTATTATCCTGCATGCACAGCATGGTTGGTAGCAAGTCCAAAGTCCAGCTGGTCCGGGATCGGCCCTTCTGTCCCCTGATTGCGATCACAGAACAAAAAACTTTTCCAGTTCCAACCTTTATCTTCCTAACAACAAGTAAATCTCGGCACCCTGCAATAACCTTTTTGAAAGTATTGCAGTGGCATAAAAACTGAGGGACACAATTGGCTGAGTTCTGTGTCTCGTAATTTGCTAGCTGTGCTTTAGGAGATGGTATGATTGGTTCATGTACCACATTGCTGATTGACTGTAAATGTTCTGTGTGGAACAGCGGAAAAATGATTCAGCTATCTGAAATGTGGATCATTCTGCACAAACTGAAACGTTTGGTTGTTAGGAATATGACAGTTTTGTAAGGCATTGTTTGAGAGGTAAATTCAGGATATAGCTGTTTGCAGAATGTCATTTTGTTAGCAGAAACACTAATTGGATTATGGGAGTGGTAGTTTAATGAAGGTATGTAAAGGAGGTGATGTAGAGTTAGTGTGTGTGACTTGAAAGAATAAGGGAAGTGAAGTGGGGTGGGAATGGGGAAAGGGTTAAGAGTAAGCTTAAGTGTAATAAAGCTGGGGATTCACCTGAGAAGGACTGAAAAAACTCACTTGAGGTATTAAACGGAGATTGTGGAACGTCTGTTTGTTTCAGCAAGGTGTAGTAAGAAGTAGCAAAGGGCATCAAGCAAAAGACAGAAAAAAATTAAATGTTACAATACGCAGTAGTAAAAGAAGAGCTCTAAGCCCAAAGAATGCACAGGGAAAACTTTCTACTTCATAGAATAGTATTACTGTTTACAGTGGGACTGGAACATGTCAGTAAACTCTGTAACGAGTGAGCTAAACATATTTGACACACTCCTTAGTGTTACTTGCTAACCACTTTTATTTCTTCACTGTTCTAATTTAAATAACTATGAGATCCACCACACACACATTTTAGAGCCAGGTGAGGTGATTACTTAGTGATCAATTCTCCTTAAGAGTGGTAATGAAAATGCTACCCTCTGCTTTCCTGCAGTTATGATTCTCTGCTTCCCTGTTTTGTAGCAGCTGCTTCTCTTGTTTCTTATTTTAGGTATGGGGAGCATGTCCTGGTTGTTAAAGCAGAAGTGCATGCTATTTTAGGTGACAGAAACAACAGGCAAAAAAAAACATTGTTTTGTAAACAACTCCAGAGAATTCAGTCAACCATTGTTTGTTTACTAGCTCTAGAGATTCAGTCAGTTGTCCTTTGATCAAAAAAATCATGTTTGCTGTTAGCCGTGGCATCCTGTGCAGAGCTCCAAACTGCAGAATGATCAAAAAAGGAACCAAAGAAAATTAATTTCAGACAGGGGCACAATTCTTCAAGACTTGCCAACACTGCATTTAGTATCATTGTAAGAAAGATCTCCGCTCAAGGATAATGTCTGCCATGGCTTGGATCCTGGGATGATTCAGTTAACCATCTCTATAACCACTAATCCAGCCACAAAAACTGCAGATGCAATAGTCTCTCCCAGAACATTAACTTGTACCTGAATTTGAGGCTGCCTTAAGCAGTGCTAAAATATCTCTGGTAGCCTATAACTCTGTATCATGGCCTTGCAGTGGTTACGTAAAGAGGTTCTCCCATTTGATTGTCGGCTGGGCTTGGGAGTGCCTTCTCTGTGGAGTCTGCATGTCCTCCCCGTGGTTGGGTAGCGTTCGAAAGACATGAGTGCGTAAATGGGCGTGCCTTCGTTGAAGGTTAGGCATTGGGCTGGCACCTCGGCATTTCGTAAAAATCTACTGCCAATCATTAGCGGACCGGGTTCCACTGTGGCGACCCCTTACCGGGAAAAAGCCGAAAGACAAACAACAGCAACTCAGATGTGGAGTGAATGTCTGTAGTTCTGCATTTCTCTTGAGCAAGGAAGTAAATCAGTAAGTGTGTCAGTTAGAGTAGGGGATTCAGGGTGTGAACTGTTAATTAGCAGATTCCTTTAGTCCACAGATTCTCTCAGCCTCCCGTTTATGTACTGTTACTCCTGAGCAAGTCCCTATGGGGCATTTGGGACTACTGTACCACATTTCTAGTGTCTACCTATGATGTGACAACAAATGCCTTTTACAACAGCAGTGCTTGTTAACTGTGACAGACTTCAGCATTTCTGCCTTTGGAAAAACACTGGTTATGGAGATGTGAGGAAGTGTAGAGGGTGTGTTCTAACTTTTTGTCTCAGCATGGCTGAAGTTGTTTATAGGGACATTGATGTTGTATCCCATTACAATTTGTAAATGTTTCCTAGTAGCAGGAAGTGGTGGACATAAAATTTTGATCACTGTGTTCTCACATTGACTATACTGACAGTCCATGCAGTCTGGTTATGTATGTATTTGCTTGTTTACAGTTGAAGTTTTGAAGTTTGTGGTCTGTCTTTAACACAGAATGGATGACTGATCATTGTTGCTTTAGTAACTCAGTATGCATTCACAATTCAGCTCTTTAAGGTAAGAACTTTTCTAAAAACGACTAAAATCCATATTTGGATGTCTGTTATGATATATTTTTTGTATCCTACTTGGGCCATGCTCGTGTGTTGGTTTTTTTTTTAATAATGTTTGCATAGTTTTACAGTACTGCATGCGTACACACTTATGACTTGCTGTTCACTTGAAAACTATGCCAATTTAAAGAATTTTACACTTTTTAGTTCCTCTGTGCTGAGCCTGAGGAGTTTTCTTGAAAATAGAGAATTTTGCTGTGGAATGCACTCACTTGCTGTGATTACTTAGTATCCCCACTGTAGTAAAATGTACAGTATAGTAATAGTTTACATTGTGTCAATTTTACATGTTGTACCAGAGTCAAGAAGTGATTTGTATAGTCATTTTCAGCTGCAAATTGCACTGATGAAAACTTACATTTTGGTTTTACTTTTGATGTAAGCTATTTTAATGGCATGTGGTCATGTACTTTTGTCCAGGTATTGTGAAATAGTAATTTTATATGAGGGTTAGCTTTTTTAAACATTTTTATTTATTTATTTTTATTTTTTGCAGTTGACTATGAATAATGGGAGCTGCATGGCATACTGTTTTGTGGGATGTATAGGGTATTTTCTGGGAGGACAGCCCTGTGTATGATTTGTAACCACATTTTCTGGACTGCCCTTGTATGATTCTGTTTGACTAATCTTGTCACCAGGGTAGATGTTGATAGGGGGAGTGAGGCTGTTCTGTGATGCTGAGCTGCATATTTTGCATTCTGGTGATGCAGTTTGTGCCCTGCTACATTTCAGCAATGCACAGAATATTAGAACTGGAAGTGACGAGAGTTCTGAAACTTGTATTTGAAGTGTTGCATCTTTGTGAATCTCCCAAAACAAGCTGCTTACTGTATCCTCAAACTTAAAGCGAGCTGTTATTTAAGCCTACAACCCCCACTGCGCAAATAGTATTGTTTAATAACCAGCTATACTAACAGATTCCAGCAGTTTTTTTCTCTGTCACTACACAAAGTAATGGCAAAATGAACCTAACAATGAAAAGGTAGAGCATAAAAACTTCCAATTCGATGCATAGTGTTATGCATTCGAATCATAACACAATAGTTTAGTCATACATTTATAGCTCTGTACAACCAATATGGCAGTCTTGATCTTTTTTTCTAGACACATACTTATGCGTAAAAAAACGAATAAATGTCACACTCCTAGTAACACCAGTTATATTTGATAGCCTATTTCTATAAAATGTTACTTGTTTAACTAAATGCAATGTTTTCATAACTAATTAACTTCGGAAAATGTTTTGCTGAGTTAGAAATAGAATGCTATTTTCATGCCTAAACAGGACTTCTTATCCCTTTTCCAAGTTTTTCCTTCTCCACCATTTTTAATTGCATATACCTAAAATTCTTCTTCTTTCGGCTAATATTAAAAAAAAACAAAAAAAAAAACAAATGCACTCACATAGCACCATGATTTTTGGAGATACAGCATGGTTGTAAAAGTAATATATGTCCAGACTTGAAGCACAGTATTTCATTTGTATAACAGAACAGCATTATAGGATTAAGATTTAAAGAAATGTGTTTAGTAGATGCAAAACCATTACTGATCTGATGGACACAAGTACTAACAGTAACACAGGCATCAAGTGTGATACGGCTGTGTTTTGCTACATGCCAGGGTCATAATTAATAGTACATGTCTGCTTTATGATGTTTTGGGAAGGAAATTGTTTGCTGGCAGCACTTGGCTTAATATCTGATGTACAGACTGTATCTGTAGGAAAGTCTCTGGTTTCGGGATTAAATGAGGATGGCCTTTTCTTCTGTACTGAACCAGGATTTGAACTGTGTTTTTGTTGCAGGATAAAGGTTATGGTGTTCCTCTTCAGTATGTGGCAGGGCGGTTAGGAGAAAGCAACAACCCACAGTTTACATTGTAAAAAGCTAAGTGATCAGCTAAAAATCTACTCTTCAGGTGTCCAAGTGTTAGCTCAAATAACTTCTGAAAAGGATATTTTAAATACTTATTGTTGCTCTGTATCTGAAGAAAATCATTAATTTGTAACTCTGCCAGAGGTACTCCAGTTCAGCATTTTTCTCCAAGATGAATTCAGTCATCTGACTTTTTTTCACCATCTGTTCCTTGGCAGCCAGTTTGCTTTAATCTAAGAAAAACGGAGTCTGTGGTGTTTGAATCCTGTGGTGGTGGTTTGTTTCCAGTCTTTAATAC
>NC_056748.1:382906689-382911689 GCF_019279795.1 Protopterus annectens
AAGTTTCATCCCTCATGGACATGAGGACCATTCAACAAGTACCAAGACAAGAGCAGGGTCAAGGATTCTATTCAAGACTGTTCTTGGTAACCAGAAAAGACAAAGCCTGGACACTTACACTGGACCTATCTATTCTAAACACATATCTGGATATTCCAAAATTCAAGATGTTTACTCTACAGCAGCTTCTGTCCATGTTGGGCTAGAAGGCTTGGCTTGTAACTTTAGATCTAAAAGAGGCATACCGGCATGTCCCAATCAGACAAATGTGCAGAAGATACCTCAGATTCAAAACTGGCTCAATGCACTACCAATTCTCTGCACTGCCCTTTGGCGTATCTACTGCGCCCAGGGTCTTCACAAAGTGCCTGGCACCAGTAATTGCATTTTGCAGACAAAGAGGAATATAAATATATCCTTACTTGGATGACTGCCTTATTCAAGTGAAAAACAAGGCCATTCTACTACAGCATCTGGCGTTTGTAAAAATATTACTGACAAGTCTAGGGTACACAGTAAACGAAAAGAAATCAAAACTCGTACCTTCTCAAGAGATAATATTCCTGGGTGCAAGCTTAAATACAACTGCCCAGATGGCTTATCTCACGCCAGACAAACACAGACAACTGACTACTTATTTCAAAATGTTGGCAACAAAGACCCAGTTATCTGCAAGAAATATTCTGCAGGCCTTGGGTTTCATGGCATCCTGCATTCTGCTAATTCCATATGCAAGACTGCATATGAGGAAAACTCTTGTGGTATCTAAAAAGTGTTTGGACTCAACATTGCCACAGCCTGGAAACAGTAATTACCCTCATTCCCTGCCTGCAACAGGAGTTTTGATGGTGGGCAAAAGCCTGTCACCACAACACGGGACAGCCATTCACCTTACCCACAGCCAGGCAGACTTTGACAACAGATGCATCAGATTATGCCTGGGGGGCCCATATGGCGGAAAATGTATTCAGGCACATGGCCCGCAAGTCAAATGCATCTACATATCAATCAAAAAGAGATGCTAGCTGTTCAGAATGCCCTAACAGCCTTCAAGGATCAACTTCAACCAGGACAACTACTAACAAGGACGGACAATACTACAGTCATGTGGTACATAAACAAGCAGGGAGGCACACATTCCTACCCCCTCTGCAGGCTAGTCATGAACTCAGGCACACAGCATTGACTTGCCAAGTACATCTGCAAGCACAGTTCCTGCTAGGAAGGAAAAATACTCTTGCAGATGAACTAAGCAGAAACCTCATGGATTCCCATGAGTGGAAATTGGATCCACAAGTCTTCAGCATGATAACAAGGACTTGGGGGTGTCCGCACATAGACTTATTTGCCTCCCCTCACAACTACCAACTACAAAGGTTCTGCACAAGGACTTATCACAAGCACGCATGGAAAGTGGATGCACTCTTTTCTGTTGGAAAAATCTAACAGTATATGCCTTTCCTCCTCTGCCTCTCCTCCACAAAGTACTCCCCAAGGTCAGACAAGAGAAACCAAAAATGATACTGATTGCCCCAGACTGGCCCCCAATCCTAAAGAGCTTGTCTCATGGCCCAGCCTGGACATTACCTTACATGCCTCACTTATTGACCCAACAAGACAGTTAGATACTGCACAGCCAACTCAAAACCTTAAACCTGGCGGCATGGCAGATAATATAGCCTCTCAAGACACACCTCTCTCTAAAGCAGTGATGGATGTTATTTTGGAGGCCAGGAGGTCTAGCACCAGAAAATCTTATGCAGACAAATGGAAGAGATTTGACACGATTGTTCCAAATATTCCTCAGATTTTACAATACTTAACTGAGATGCTGGATAAAGGCCTTCCTTTTTCATCAATTAAAATACATGCTTCTGCCATTTCAGCTCATTACAATACAGAACCACCTATTTTTTCACAACCCTTACTAAGGCAGTACCTCAGAAGGGCCAAAAACAGAAGACCTCCAAGGAGAGCACTAATACCTGCATGGGACCTCAACTATGTCTTGGAAAAACTCACACTACCTCCGTTTGAGCCAGCCTCTGCAGCTGAGATAAAATTCTTATCCTGGAAAACAGCTCTGCTCCTAGCAATAACCTCCGCTAGAAGAGTCTCAGAGTTACAGGCACTCATGGCTGTGGGAACCGTTTATCATTTTCCATCCAGACAGGGTTTCGCTGAGGACAAACCCTACATTTATGCCTAAAGTAGTGTCCAGTGGCCCTTAACCAAACTATTCAATTGCCTACTTTCTATCCTAACCCACAGAATAGGGGAGAGAATTCTGCATTCCTTGGACATTCACAGACAGCTACGCTACTACCTGGATAGAACTAAAGCTTTCAGAAAGACTGATCAACTCCTAGTTGCATATGCTGCAGCATCACAAGGAAAGCCTATCTCTAAACAGACTATTTCAAAGTGGATAGGCCATTGCATTCATTACTGCTATTCACAGCATGGCAAATCAGTGCCTAAGGACATTAGGCCACACTCAACCAGAGCAGCAGCCACTTCAGCAGCCTTTCTCAGAGGAGTACCAACCAAAGACATCTTAGAGGCTGCAACCTGGAGTTCAGTGCATAACTGTACAAAGCACTATCACTTACCTCTCTATTCTAAATCCAGGGAATGCTTTGCCACTGCAGTTCTGCAGGGCCTTATAGCCTCCTAATCCTATTTAGCTCAGCCTCCCAACCTCAGCTTTGGGATTCAACCCAATTGTAAATGATCAACAGTGAAACATGAACATAGTACAGTTGTGTACCTACCATAAGTGTAGATGTTCGAGTGTATTCACTGTTGCAGTCCAGGTTACCCTTCCTCCATGCCCCCTTTTCTATTCTGGGATTTATCTGTACTTCTCTATCCTATACAACCTATGTGGTGTATTTGCTTGTAGATGAAGGAAAAGTTGTTTTATATGCATGCATGCTTATTGGCATACATTAGCCTACCAATTTTGGGGCGCCTGACATCTGGGGCAAGAAAAACGGAAGAAAATGGCATCTAAACAGCCCACCCATTTGGCAGAGTCAGTTTAGAAGGAAAAATTTGACATTTTATCTATGGGTGAGGGAGGTATCAGTCAAGTTTGTGTGAGGGGAAGATGCCTGAGTTACAGTCATGGAGGTCAGACTGTTGCACATTTGTACATTTAAAGGTACATCTTTGGCCATTTCATCTTGTGCGACACTGGATGCCCACTTTTCCTTTTCATCAAGTCACACACCCTAAAAAGGTTGCATGTTAGACTTCAAAGAAAAAGGTGTCTCCTTCTTGGAACTTACGATGTTAAGTTGTCTATCTCGCCTGCTTGCTTGTTGGGATCGAGCGATCCTTGGCCTCGACTCGGCTATCTTCTAAGCTTTCGAGAGCTGTTTACTGGCTCTCGAGGCTACCCCTTATCCCATGATGCCTAGCACTAGCTATGCAGATCTCGCTTGCAGCTTCAGCTGCAAGGTTCATGGTTACTGGCTCAGGCTCAGGCAACTTTATTAATCTGCCTTTTTTTGTCGGATTAGGGCTTTTTTTATGGTAATTGTTGTTATATATTATAGCGATAACTAGTAGATTTAGCTAGTGTATTGTAATCCCCTCTTAGGACTCGTTTAAATTAGAGAGTTCTCCCCCCTCCCCCCTGCAGTAGTGTTTAGTCTTTTGGTTAGGTAGCCATTTGAGTTAGAGGCTCCCTATTCTTAAAAAAAAAAAAAAAATCTATCTTGTATTGCTTTTTTGTGGTAGTGTTCTGTTTTTACTTCTTAGTGTGCTGGCCTGTTGGCCAAAGTAATTTAGAGTTGTGATTTCTTTTTTTGACAGGGTATGTCTAAAAGAATCCAAAGTGTCAGATTCAAGAAGTGTGACTCATGCTGTCAGAAGATGTCTCTGACAGATGGGCACACTTCTTGCGCTCATTGCCTAGTGCAGTGCACCTGCAGGACTCTTGTTCTATCTGCCATGCATTTAGCCCAAGAGTTCTGCAGGAGTGCAATAATAAACTTATTTTGAGAGGTCTTCTCAAGCCTCAGGATTCACCGGCCAAGGCTCAGCCAGTGAAATCCCCTAAACCGGCCAAATCGTGCCTCCCAGCTTCTGAGCCGTTATTAGCCCCAACCTTGCCTACTACTTCTTGGGTCCTGGCTGGAACCGAGGAGGCTCCTCGTCGGCTCCACTAGTACCCTTGGAGCTGTCAAGGACCCAAAAAAGGCCGAGGTCCCTTTCGCTAGACTCCATTCATTCGGCTCCTCGGTCTCCCCTTTTGCAGAGTGACCATAGTCATAGATCTTCACATTCTTCTCGGTCCTCTAGGCTCTCAGACCACGATGTGGATAGAGTGGTCAGTAGGTTGTTGAAGTTGCAGGCACTGCCCAAAATGTTGTCCAGCCCTCCTCATCAGGTGTTGGCTCTGTCCATTTCTATCGATAATTCCTCCTCCGACTCCATTGAGCTCGCTGGAGCCGGTTTATTGGGGTTCAAGTTGTGGAACCGTAGGGCTCGGTCACGATTTCTCCTTTAGATCCATCGCCGGCTCTGATCCCATCGATGGTGCCTTCCGTCGAGGGATCTGGGCGCCGAGACTCCCTCGTTGGCTCCGAGGGGGCGAGTGGCGTCAGACCTTTGTCTGACCCCGCTCTCCCTCGAACGCCGGGCGAGGTGACCTCGGCTCCTACATTGGCCTTGGAGCTGTCTCCTCGGTCGGGAGGAGGATTCCGGTCTCTTCGGAACCGGAGCCTTCTCTGCATCGTGGCAGGGAAGCCTTTGATGTCATGAGGAGTGTGCTGGCCTCCCAGTCAGCTCCACCTTCGACCCCACTGGCTCCGTACCCTGTAGTGCCAGCGTCAACCTCTGTCCCATCTTCAGACCCCAAGTGTGGGGAACCAGTGCTCCGGACCACCCCATTGGGTGTTTCCTCTTCCTCTGAGGCCTCCCCTGATCATTCAGAGGAGCCCCCTCAGAAGAAGAAGTGCAAGAGGAAGCACATTGACTCCCCCAAGACT
>NC_056748.1:382919189-382944189 GCF_019279795.1 Protopterus annectens
CTACTGAGGATTATGGGAGAGCCAAGACTACTCACAGTCCAAGAAAAGGCTCAGAGATTTCCTTTTGTTGCCCCAGCACAGGCCCCTGGTTATTTCCCCTGTTTTAAACATTGTAGACCATGTATCTTCAGAGTCCAGTTTTTCTCCAGACTCGTTACCACCAGCTCCAGTTAAGCCAGACAGATACTACAGGGTTCCTGATTCACATAAATTTCTCTATAAGAACCCTGCAGCAGACCCTGTAACCATCTCTCAGGGCCCCAAAGGGGTCAAGGCTTCTACTGCAAAAAAACCTATCCCCTCTGATAGGGATTCTAGAGCCCTAGACAGATGGGGCAGAAAGATTTATACCTCTGCTACCTTGGCTGTAAGAGCCTTAAATTGCCAATTTCATATGATTAAGTATCAGCAATATCTTATGTCTTTGCTTAAACAGAAAATGCCAGCAAATACAGAATGTGCAGACAATAAAGAAATGCAGGATTTATTGCATGCAGCTGAACAAGTTGGAAAGCAATGTGGTTTTGATTCTCTTGAGGCCTCCTGCAGGGCCGCTGTTACAGGTTCTGTCATTAGGAGGCATGCTTGGTTAAAAGAAAAGAATTTGCCGGATCATGTTAAAGCAAAACTATTAGATGCTCCTTTACAACATGATACTTTGTTTGATGCTAAAGCAGAAGAAGTGTTGAAGAAAATGGAGGACAAAGCTAAATCTATGCAAACAGTCAAGGATTTCTTGCAGGTACAGCCTCCCAGATTTAGCAGGAACTGGCCTACAAAAAATTGGTCCTTTCCAGTGTCAGACAGACCACAAAGGGGCAGATACAGACTCTCCAGAGGCAGATCACAGCCCCAAGGCTCATACAGGCCTAAACAATGGGGTGCTTCTACCTCCAAAAGCGGAGAGGAAAAATCACAGCCATACAGAAAACAGTCTCAATGACTTCCCACTTCCAGCTCCAAGCACTTATCTTTTGGCAGCCCCTTTGGGAGGAAAATTAGCACTTTTTTCACAAAATTGGCACATGATCACCCAGGACAAATGGTTTCTAAATATAGTTACACAAGGCTACAGGTTCCACTTTCACACCCTGCCAAGGCAAAACGGTATGCCAGATCTGCCACACAATCGATGGGCAGAGGCACAAAAACAAGTTTCATCCCTCATGGACATGAGGACCATTCAACAAGTACCAAGACAAGAGCAGGGTCAAGGATTCTATTCAAGACTGTTCTTGGTAACCAGAAAAGACAAAGCCTGGACACTTACACTGGACCTATCTATTCTAAACACATATCTGGATATTCCAAAATTCAAGATGTTTACTCTACAGCAGCTTCTGTCCATGTTGGGCTAGAAGGCTTGGCTTGTAACTTTAGATCTAAAAGAGGCATACCGGCATGTCCCAATCAGACAAATGTGCAGAAGATACCTCAGATTCAAAACTGGCTCAATGCACTACCAATTCTCTGCACTGCCCTTTGGCGTATCTACTGCGCCCAGGGTCTTCACAAAGTGCCTGGCACCAGTAATTGCATTTTGCAGACAAAGAGGAATATAAATATATCCTTACTTGGATGACTGCCTTATTCAAGTGAAAAACAAGGCCATTCTACTACAGCATCTGGCGTTTGTAAAAATATTACTGACAAGTCTAGGGTACACAGTAAACGAAAAGAAATCAAAACTCGTACCTTCTCAAGAGATAATATTCCTGGGTGCAAGCTTAAATACAACTGCCCAGATGGCTTATCTCACGCCAGACAAACACAGACAACTGACTACTTATTTCAAAATGTTGGCAACAAAGACCCAGTTATCTGCAAGAAATATTCTGCAGGCCTTGGGTTTCATGGCATCCTGCATTCTGCTAATTCCATATGCAAGACTGCATATGAGGAAACTTCAGTGGTATCTAAAAAGTGTTTGGACTCAACATTGCCACAGCCTGGAAACAGTAATTACCCTCATTCCCTGCCTGCAACAGGAGTTTTGATGGTGGGCAAAAGCCTGTCACCACAACACGGGACAGCCATTCACCTTACCCACAGCCAGGCAGACTTTGACAACAGATGCATCAGATTATGCCTGGGGGGCCCATATGGCGGGAAAATGTATTCAGGGCACATGGCCCGCAAGTCAAATGCATCTACATATCAATCAAAAAGAGATGCTAGCTGTTCAGAATGCCCTAACAGCCTTCAAGGATCAACTTCAACCAGGACAACTACTAACAAGGACGGACAATACTACAGTCATGTGGTACATAAACAAGCAGGGAGGCACACATTCCTACCCCCTCTGCAGGCTAGTCATGAACTTGTGGCACACAGCATTGACTTGCCAAGTACATCTGCAAGCACAGTTCCTGCTAGGAAGGAAAAATACTCTTGCAGATGAACTAAGCAGAAACCTCATGGATTCCCATGAGTGGAAATTGGATCCACAAGTCTTCAGCATGATAACAAGGACTTGGGGGTGTCCGCACATAGACTTATTTGCCTCCCCTCACAACTACCAACTACAAAGGTTCTGCACAAGGACTTATCACAAGCACGCATGGAAAGTGGATGCACTCTTTTCTGTTGGAAAAATCTAACAGTATATGCCTTTCCTCCTCTGCCTCTCCTCCACAAAGTACTCCCCAAGGTCAGACAAGAGAAACCAAAAATGATACTGATTGCCCCAGACTGGCCCCCAATCCTAAAGAGCTTGTCTCATGGCCCAGCCTGGACATTACCTTACATGCCTCACTTATTGACCCAACAAGACAGTTAGATACTGCACAGCCAACTCAAAACCTTAAACCTGGCGGCATGGCAGATAATATAGCCTCTCAAGACACACCTCTCTCTAAAGCAGTGATGGATGTTATTTTGGAGGCCAGGAGGTCTAGCACCAGAAAATCTTATGCAGACAAATGGAAGAGATTTGACACGATTGTTCCAAATATTCCTCAGATTTTACAATACTTAACTGAGATGCTGGATAAAGGCCTTCCTTTTTCATCAATTAAAATACATGCTTCTGCCATTTCAGCTCATTACAATACAGAACCACCTATTTTTTCACAACCCTTACTAAGGCAGTACCTCAGAAGGGCCAAAAACAGAAGACCTCCAAGGAGAGCACTAATACCTGCATGGGACCTCAACTATGTCTTGGAAAAACTCACACTACCTCCGTTTGAGCCAGCCTCTGCAGCTGAGATAAAATTCTTATCCTGGAAAACAGCTCTGCTCCTAGCAATAACCTCCGCTAGAAGAGTCTCAGAGTTACAGGCACTCATGGCTGTGGAACCGTTTATCATTTTCCATCCAGACAGGGTTTCGCTGAGGACAAACCCTACATTTATGCCTAAAGTAGTGTCCAGTGTGGCCCTTAACCAAACTATTCAATTGCCTACTTTCTATCCTAACCCACAGAATAAGGGGGAGAGAATTCTGCATTCCTTGGACATTCACAGACAGCTACGCTACTACCTGGATAGAACTAAAGCTTTCAGAAAGACTGATCAACTCCTAGTTGCATATGCTGCAGCATCACAAGGAAAGCCTATCTCTAAACAGACTATTTCAAAGTGGATAGGCCATTGCATTCATTACTGCTATTCACAGCATGGCAAATCAGTGCCTAAGGACATTAGGCCACACTCAACCAGAGCAGCAGCCACTTCAGCAGCCTTTCTCAGAGGAGTACCAACCAAAGACATCTTAGAGGCTGCAACCTGGAGTTCAGTGCATAACTGTACAAAGCACTATCAGTTACCTCTCTATTCTAAATCCAGGGCATGCTTTGCCACTGCAGTTCTGCAGGGCCTTATAGCCTCTCCTAATCCTATTTAGCTCCAGCCTCCCAACCTCAGCTTTGGGATTCAACCCAATTGTAATGACTGCAACAGTGAAACACGATGAGCATAGTACAGTTGTGTACCTACCATAAGTGTAGATGTTCGAGTGTATTCACTGTTGCAGTCCAGGTTACCCTCCCTCCATGCCCCCTTTTCTATGCTGGGATTTATCTGTACTTCTCTATCCTATACAACCTATGTGGTGTATTTGCTTGTAGATGAAGGAAAAGTTGTTTTATATGCATGCATGCTTATTGGCATACATTAGCCTACCAATTTTGGGGCGCCTGACATCTGGGGCAAGAAAAACTGAAGAAAATGGCATCTAAACAGCCCACTCATTTGGCAGAGTCAGTTTAGAAGGGAAAATTTGACATTTTATCTATGGGTGAGGGAGGTATCAGTCAAGTTTGTGTAAGGGAAGATGCCTGAGTTACAGTCATGGAGGTCAGACTGTTGCACATTTCAGTAAAGGTACATCTTTGGCCATTTCATCTTGTGCGACACTGGATGCCCACTTTTCCTTTTCATCAAGTCACACAATTCCTAAAAGGGGGTTGCATGTTAGACTTCAAAGAAAAAGGTGTCTCCTTCTTGGAACTTACGATGTTAAGTTGTCTATCTCGCCTTCGTTTCTTGCTTGTTGGGATCGGAGCCGATCCTTGGCTCCGACTCGGCTATCTTCTAAAGCTCGAGAGCTGTTTACTGGCTCGAGGCTACCCCTTATCCCATGATGCCTAGCACTAGCTATGCAGATCTCGTTTGCAGCTTCAGCTGCAAGGTTCATGGTTACTGGCTCAGGCCTTGTATAACTTTATTAATCTGCCTTTTTTTGTCGGATTAGGGCTTTTTTTATGGTAATTGTTGTTATATATTATAGCGATAACTAGTAGATTTAGCTAGTGTATTGTAATCCCCCCCCCTCTTAGGACTCGTTTAAATTAGAGAGTTCTCCCCCCTCCCCCCTGCAGTAGTGTTTAGTCTTTTGGTTAGGTAGCCATTTGAGTTAGAGGCTCCCTATTCTTAAAAAAAAAAAAAAAAGAACAAATCTATCTTGTATTGCTTTTTTGTGGTAGTGTTCTGTTTTTACTTCTTAGTGTGCTGGCCTGTTGGCCAAAGTAATTTAGAGTTGTGATTTCTTTTTTTGACAGGGTATGTCTAAAGAATCCAAAGTGTCAGGATTCAAGAAGTGTGACTCATGCTGTCAGAAGATGTCTCTGACAGATGGGCACACTTCTTGCGTCTATTGCCTAGGCGCAGTGCACCTGCAGGACTCTTGTTCTATCTGCCATGCATTTAGCCCAAGAGTTCTGCAGGAGTGCAATAATAAACTTATTTTGAGAGGTCTTCTCAAGCCTCAGGATTCACCGGCCAAGGCTCAGCCAGTGAAATCCCCTAAACCGGCCAAATCGTCGTCTCCCAGCTCGGAGCCGTTATTAGCCCCAACCTTGCCTACTACTTCTTCGGTCCTGGCTGGAACCGAGGAGGCTGCTTCCTCGTCGGCTCCACTAGTACCCTTGGAGCTGTCAAGGACCCAAAAAAGGCCGAGGTCCCTTTCGCTAGACTCCATTCATTCGGCTCCTCGGTCTCCCCTTTTGCAGAGTGACCATAGTCATAGATCTTCACATTCTTCTCGGTCCTCTAGGCTCTCAGACCACGATGTGGATAGAGTGGTCAGTAGGTTGTTGAAGTTGCAGGCACTGCCCAAAATGTTGTCCAGCCCTCCTCATCAGGTGTTGGCTCTGTCCATTTCTATCGATGTTCCTCCTCCGACTCCATTGAGCTCGGAGCCGGAGTTTATTGGGGTTCAAGTTGTGGAACCGTAGGCTCCGATTACGATTTCTCCTTTAGATCCATCGTCGGCTCTGATCCCATCGATGGTGCCTTCCGTCGAGGGATCTGGGCGCCGAGACTCCCTCGTTGGCTCCGAGGGGGCGAGTGGCGTCAGACCTTTGTCTGACCCCGCTCTCCCTCTCGGAACGTCGGCGCAGGTGACCTCGGCTCCTACATTGGCCTTGGAGCTGTCTCCCTCGGTGCGGAGGAGGATTCCGGTCTCTTCGGAACCGGAGCCTTCTCTGCATCGTGGCAGGGAAGCCTTTGATGTCATGAGGAGTGTGCTGGCCTCCCAGTCAGCTCCACCTTCGACCCCACTGGCTCCGTCCCCTGTAGTGCCTGCGTCAACCTCTGTCCCATCTTCAGACCCCAAGTGTGGGGAACCAGTGCTCCGGACCACCCCATTGGGTGTTTCCTCTTCCTCTGAGGCCTCCCCTGATCATTCAGAGGAGCCCCCTCAGAAGAAGAAGTGCAAGAGGAAGCACATTGACTCCCCCAAGACTGTCACTTCAGATAAGGATTTGGATGAATCAGAAGGGTCCCCGAAATCCCCCCCTGAAGATGTTTCCTTTGCGGACATCCTAGAAATGCTTAAACAGAGGGGGAACTGGAAAACCCTTGCCCCTACCGAGGATGAATCTGTATTCCTGGATGCGTTCGGTTCCCGACCTTCCACCTCCTGGGTTTCTCCACCCTTCGATCCACTAATGTCAGTGGTGGCTTGAAGGGCTTTGTCATTCCTGGATACAGTGGAACCAACCCCGAGAAGGCCAAGCAAGTTTATCACTGCTCCCTCAGACAGGCAGTTCCTTGCTAAGGGTGTTCCCGTGGATGCCATGGTGGTAGCAGCAGCCACTAAAAAGGAGTTAGCGGAAACTTCTTCCTCTGTTAATCCTCCTAACAAGGAGTCCAGGACCATTGTCAGATATGGGAAGCGAATGGTTGCTTCAGCGACCTTCTCCATGAGGTCACTGAACTACTTATACCATTTCACCAGGCTTCAGAGGGATCTCCTAAAAGAGCTCGGAGATACCCTTCAGGATCCATCAGCTGAAGGGGCTCAGGCTAAAGTGGCTTCTCAGCTGGCAACCCTTAACTCAGTAGTCACCTCCTCCATGAGGCTTATTTCCTATGCAGCCGATGGTGCAAGTAGAGCCGCAGGCTCAGGTGTGGCACTTCGGAGACATGCATGGATGCGGCTGTGTAACTTTGCGTAACCCTTTAGAGCGTCATTCACCAACACTCCCTTTGACGGTTCCTTTCTTTTTGGACCACAGGTGAAAGACAATCTCACTAGGTGTGAGCAGGAAGGCAAAACTCTCTCTGCCGTGGGAGTCCATTTTTCCACTCCTTCCAGACCATACCCCAAGGGTCAGAAGAGTGGGAAAATGTGGTTTTGAAAATCCCAGGTAGCTTCGCCTGACACACATGGTGATTTTTCCTCCAGGGGCAGAGGAGTAAATAATAATAACAGATGCCGCCCTCGTGGCAGAGGGGGTCCGCAGAATCAGGGCAGCAGAGAATCTTTCTCTGACAAGCCCTTCCAACATCCCTGAAGTGTTGCCCGACTGTCTGCCTCTGGAGGCAGTCGGGGGAAGACTTTCAATGTACCCAAAGGCCTGGCTAAACCTAACGCAAGACAAATGGGTACATTCAGTCATATCCGGTGGTTACAGAATCCCATTCTTTCAACTACCTTTACCATCACGCAAGTCCCCCTCCCGATGTTCCACCCAATCTGAAGGACCAAGCAATTATAGAAGTTTCAAAACTGCTAGAAAAAAAGAGTCATCCAGGAAGTCCCGGCAGACCAATACGAATCCGGAACTTACTCAAGGTTCTTTTTGGTACCAAAAAAGACAGGGGACTGGAGACCTATTTTGGATCTCAGCAGACTGAACAAGTCTGTTCAAAGAACAAAGTTTTGGATGGTCACGCTACAGTCCATTCTACCCTTTCTGGGTCAGGACAATTGGATGTGCTCCATATATCTCCGGGATTTGTACTATCATATCAATATGGACAGACTCTCCAGGAGGTACCTTCGCTTCCGGCTGGGAGACCGTCATTATCAGTTCAGAGCTCTGCCCTTTGGTTTCACCACAGCCCCCTGGGTGTTCACCAAATGTATGGCAGTGGTCACAGCTCACCTGAGGCGTCAAGGATTTCAGGTGTTTCCATATCTAGACGACTGGCTCCTCACTGCTACTACCAGGCATCAACTTCTTCAAGCCAGGGACTACACAATTTCAGTTTGCTCTCAGCTAGGCATTACTATAAATTTCAAAAAATCTGCCTTGTTGTCCTGTCAATCTATTACTTATATAGGAGCAGACTTGGACACAAGGAGCATGTACGCAAAGCTACCTTCGGACAGGGTGTCCACAATTCGCCAGCAGGTTCAATTCCTCATGCAGTGCAAAAGGGTACAAGTCAGGTATGTCCTTCAAACCCTAGGCTCTATGGCATTCTTCTGATACCTCTGGCCCGTTTTCACATGAGAATCCTTCAGTGGCTTCTATTCACACAGTGGTCCTTCCAACAGCTGCCCATGTCTCATATGATCATGATTACAGAAGCATGCAAAAGACACCTTTCCTGGTGGATGGTCTCCTCTTTAGTGACTCAGGGCAGACCCTTCATGCAGTCCCCTCTGGTTGCCACAGTGATTATGGATGCCTCACTGATAGGGTGGGGGGGGGGGCATTATCAGGGCAGGACAGTCCAAGGCACTTGGCAGCCTCACGAGTACCATCTGCACATAAATGTCTTGGAGATGAGAGCCATGCTCCTAGCATTGCAAGCCCTTCAGGACTCTCTTCCTTCTGGGACATTTGCAATTCAAATGGACAACATGTCAGTGGTGTGGAACATCAACAAGCAGGACGGAACCAGGTCCTACCCCCTAAGTCGAGAAGCACTCAGACTCTGGTAGTGGGCGATTTCCTCCCAACGATTTCTGATTGCGAGGCACATCCCTGGGAAGTCCAACGTCATAGCAGACAGGCTCAGCAGAGCTATTCTCATGCCTCACGAGTGGTCTCTGAATCAGGTAGTTGCGGATCTGATCTTCCGCAAATGGGGACAGCCTTGCTGCGATCTGTTTGCCACACCCTTCAACACCAAATGCAGCAACTACTTCTCCCTTTTACTGCTTCCCGGTCACCCTCCCAGAGATGCTCTAGTCCACGATTGGCCTCAGGGACTTCTTTATGCCTTCCCTCTGTTCCCTCTTATACCCAAACTCATACAGAAAGCTATTCCGTTGGGTTGCAAAATGATCCTCATTGCCCCTACTGGCCTCGACAGATATGGTTTCCGTTCCTGCACCGTTACCTCATCGAGCAGCCATGGACTCTGGATCCTATTCCAGACCTACTGATTCATCAGTCAGGAGAGCTGCATCAATCCCTCCAAACACTCCAGCTCACAGCTAGGTTGATCCAATTCCAACTTTAGCCAGGCTTCCTAGCATTTCCCCAGCCGTGCGTGAGATTGTCTCCTCTCACAAATCTGCCACTAGGAAGACTTATGCTAGCAAATGGAAACATTTCTCTTGTTGGGCAGAGGCTAGGAACATAGATCCCTTTTCAGCCCCAGTGCACAAAATCCTGGAGTTCCTAACAGAGCTTTTCCATTCCGGGTCCGCTTCTGCCACAATCAGGGTTCAACTAGCAGCCATCTCTAATTTCATGTTGGGTTTTCTAATCTAAACATTATGTCTCATAAGCTGTGTAAAGCTTTCTCAGAGGGACTACTCTCCTTAGGCCCCTAGTAAGAGATCCCCCCTCCTGCTTGGGACCTTAATTTAGTACTAGCCTCCTTGATTATGCCCCCTTTGGAACCAGCTGCATCCTGCTCCATTAAGTTCCTATCTTGGAAAACTCTCTTTCTGGTAGCTATTACCTCAGCCAGACATGTCTCGGAACTTCAGGCACTGAGTGTTCGTCCTCCGTACTTAGTTTTTCATAAGGACAGGGTTGCTCTGAGATCTAATCCCTCCTTCCTTCCGAAAGTCTGCTCAGAGAATAACCTAAACC
Organism: Protopterus annectens; assembly: GCF_019279795.1. NCBI lineage: Eukaryota > Metazoa > Chordata > Ceratodontiformes > Protopteridae > Protopterus > Protopterus annectens. The sequence continues at coordinate 382,928,914 of NC_056748.1, forward strand.
AATCTATAGACCTCCCTGTGTTTTTCCCTAACCACACCAACAAGGCAGAATACAAACTACACCAATTGGATGTTCATAGACAATTGTGTTTTTACCTGCATAGAATGAAGGATATAAGAAAGTCGGACCAACTTTTCCTTTCCAATGCTTGGGGCAAACAGGGTCTTCCAGTTTCCAAAGTGACTCTGTCCAGGTGGTTGTCTCACATTATTATCTTTATCTATCAACTAAGAAACAAAGAGTTGTCTATCAAACCGAAAGGTCATTCTACTAGGGCTTTGGCTACCTCTGTAGCCTTCCAGGCTAGGCTGCCCATGGACTCTATCTGTGCTGCTGCCACGTGGGCAAATCCTCATACTTTTGTTTCTCATTGCAAGTTAGACATGGTCTCCAGGAGTAGAGCTAACTTTGGTTCCACTGTTCTGAAGAGTCTGTTCCAATGAGCCACCCAGGATCATAGGTGCTAGGGATGCTGTTCCAACAAGCAAGAAACGAAGGCGAGATAGACAACTTAACATAAAGAAGTTATGTACCTACCATAACGTTCCATGTTAGTTGTCTTCATCTCGCCTTCTTTCTTGCATCCCACCCTCCGTCCCCCTGTCCTATTGGACCGAGAGGAGTTCTGGTTTCACTGGCTGAGTTTTCTCTGGTTTGTTTCCTCTACTGACTGAGAGAGTATTACAGGTTTGCTCAACCTGTTTGTTTGGACAGGTTGATTCTCTGGCTATGTCTGGGGTTAGCTATTACAAACGAGATCTGTGTAGCTAGTGCTAGGCATCATGGGATAAGGGGTAGCCTCGAGCCAGTAAACAGCTCTCGAGCTATAGAAGATGGCCGAGTCGGAGCCGAGGATCAGCTCCGATCCCAACAAGCAAGAAAGAAGGCGAGATGAAGACAACTAACATGGAACGTTATGGTAGGTACAGAACTTCATTTTTGTTTTAGAGAAATTTACTCAGCTGCCTTTTGAGCCTATGGCCAGCTGTTCTCTAAAGTTTGCAACCTATAAGATGGTATTGCAGCTACTTTTGCTAAATGGGTATTTGAATTGCAGGTACTTCTCTGTTTAGCCATTTTTGATCTTTCAAAGATGTGGTGGTCCTCAGAACCGATCCTTCAGTTATGCCTAAGGTTGTGTCTATCTTTACTCTTCACCGGTTTGTACAGCTTCCTGTTTTCTATCATATTTCTCAGGTGAAAGAATTCTTCATTGCCTGGGAGCTCACAGACCACTATGATTTGATGTGGGTGAAACTAAATATTTCAGAAATTCAGCTTTTTGTGTCTTACGATGATAAGGAAAAGGGGATGGTCAATATCCAAGCAATTTTGTAGGTGTCTTTCCCATTTCTTTTTCTTATGCAATTCCAAACATGGCAAACATATACCACAGTATACAAAAGCTGATTCTGCTAGGGCAGTTGCCACATATGGGACTTTTTGGAAATGGGTTTACTGTACTTGTGTACTGGAAGCAGCAGCTTGGACCTTAGTTCATACTTTTAACTACATTTGAAGCTCGGTTCTATTTTCAAAGACAGAGCAGGCTTTGCCAGTGGTATTCTTCGGGGGATACTGGACTCCATCCAGCCTTTCTTCTTGAAGTTTCTTAAGTCATCCTATATGCTGTGGCTATTGCAGCAGTGAGTTAATGAAGAATGTAGTACGGTTGTATAGTTTGCCATAACAATAGATGTTTGTGCAGATCACTGTTGCGGTACTGGTACCCTCCCTTCATCCACCCCTTTTTTCCTCTTCCGTGGTTAGGGTGCATATCCTTATTACTTTTTCTTTCATAACATGACTTTACTTGAGCTGTTAACTTTCATCCTCCCTGTTTTGGGCAAAAAAGCTCTGGAGTTTTAGCACACCCATATGTCATCTTGTATTAGTACGTCCTGTTGTGCTAAGGGTCAATGTGCTGTGTGTGAGGAAAGTGCCTGAAGCTTTGTAGTCCGGCTGGATATAACAGAATGCTTGATAGAATACATGACATATGTAACAACTACTATAACAGTGATTTAGTCAAACATTTACTATTGTGGTAAGTAAACTATACAACTGTACTTTCTTGGCTACACAGCATGACACCAATAATTGTTGAATTTGCCTGAAATTCCAAAGCAGTACTATGTACTGTTGAAAAAAAAATTCAAAAACATAAAAAGCACTTGAGTAACCATGTCTCAGGAGTTCCTCCAGCTGGAACAGGAGGCTATGAGATCCAAAGATCAGTTGTTTGCTTCCTCTGCATTTTTTGTTAAAAATGATTTCTGTTCAAAAGCTGATAGACCTTGTAGCTTAGCCTGTCTCTGCTTCTGGTAGGAGTGAAAGATCTGAAAGGGACAAAAGAAAAAAGTGCCATAATTCCTTGCGCTCTTTTTTAGAGGTAAAAATGTTTATAAACTCATCTACTCTCAACCCTTCTCTATGCCTCCCCAATTTACTCAAACCTCTCCAAAAGCAGTATCCATAAATTAGTAACATCCTATAATAACATAGCCAAATTTGCTACTGGGTTCTTCATTTAGAACCCATCACTGCCAGAATCCTAAACTGTTAGGTTGGCTAGAATTACAAAATCAGATTCTGTTACTCATAATATTCTACATCATCCCTCAAATACTCCCATACTCTGTAACCTTGTTAGCCCTTACAAAAACCATACCACCCTACGATCTGCCAGTAGGGTATTAGTATCTACCCTAAAATCCAACAATAAGTCTGGGGAGTGCTTGTTCACTAACTCTATCGGTAATTTATGGAACAAGCTTCCTACTGAACTAACATCCATTTCATCTACACCACTGTTAAAAAGCACCTAAGAATCCTCCTAACTTCTCAATGGCTATGCCCTTGCTTGAATCCAGACTAACAGTATTCACTGTTTCCAGTTCCACCTCTGCTGCCTATGTAGTCTTTGTTTCTTACTTCCTATGAATCTACTGAAGAAACTCGCTTCCCATGAACCAATAAGAAAAAAAAATAGTTTTGGGAATGTAGTTGTATTTACAAAAGTTTTTATAGCTATGTTAAGTATAAATCTTTTCATTGATTTTTTTTCTGGAGTTACTAATGTAAATTTGAAAATTTGTTTTGTTCTGTATGTAATCACTCTGTTATGATTTTAATCTCTTGGAGCTTTTCTCCCCGGGCCTCCACTGAAAATGGACATATATCCAGATGGACTTTCCCTGTCAACAAATGTAAAATTAAAAATAAAAAAATAAATAATACTGTGGGAGAACAAAGTTTATTTCCTTCTTCCATTCCTTAAGCAGCTACTCCTTGTATGCTTTCTTCTCCCAGACACCTTGATTATGATGTATTTCTTACTGCAGGTAGAAAATTTGGAGTCTTGAGACCCAAAGTGGCATATTAACCTTGGCGTCAGCTGCACTGCAGGATGTTCTTCATGTTTCACTGTTGCAGTCATTACATTTGGGTAATCTGCTTGCAGGTTGCCCTCAGTCAGCCTGATTAACAAAGTCTTGGGTCCTGCATCAGTTGCTGTCCCTTCTTCCATGATGTCAGGTCGCCAGGGGTATAAAACATACAGCCGACGTCATTACATCAGTCTTTCTTGCCGTGCGGTGCCCGAAGCAGTAGCATTTCGCAAGTGCCGGTCGGCTGACTCCTGAAATTTTCGATGTTCATCGTGCATACAGCTGCAGTCATCACACTTGGGTTATCCTGCCGTCAGGCGGGTCCTCGGTCGGCCGAATTCCAAAGTCTAGGTCCGGCGTCGGTTGTCGTCGCTTCTTCCCTGACGTCAGTGCAACAGGGGTATAAAAGAGGCAGCCAACGCCATTTTCCCCAGTCTTTCTTGCCGCGCAGTGCCCGAAGCAGAAGCAGTTCGCAAGTGCCGGTCGGCCAGCTCCTGAGATTTACGAATAGTATTTCAGCCGACGTCTTCTTTAAAGCTAAGTACCCCGTTGGGGAAACTTTTCTTGCCTCAGACCGATGTCAGACAAAGTTAATAATTGCATTTCTTGTGGGAAGCAAATACCGCATAAGGATTTTCACTCTTACTGTATACCTTGCTTAGGGCCAGACCACGACGTCTCGGCCTGCCGTTTTTGTGCTAGGTTTAACAAGCACACTATTAAGCACCGGGCGGAGTTCGCCCTTCATTATTTTGGCAAAAAATTTAATTATATCGTCGTCAGATGCACCGACGCCAGTTTTAGGCAAAAAACGCAAGGATAAGGACAGACATCCGAGGCCTGCACCGAGTACTGAGATCACGCTTAGGCCAACTACCGGTTCTCCGGTTCTCAGCGAGGCGCCTACGCAGCCCCTGACTACTGATGAAACTACTTTACCGGCGACTTCATTACCCGAAGTCGCAGGATCCTCTGTCTCCATTCCCACTGCAGATACCGATGCCACTCTTGGCGGGGAAACCGAAAATTTAGCGAGGCCTGCCATTTCAGAAGGCGTTTTCAGGCCTACCACCTCCTCTATTAAATTGTTCACTAAATCTAAAGCTGCAATAAAAATTAAAAAAACAGGGTCCTCAGACCCCCTCTCAAGGCCCCATGCCTAAGAAACAGATGCTTAAAATGGCTGAGGATTTGATTACTCTCATCAGGGGTTCTCAACCCCCCCTCAGACAAAAGGCCCAGGTTGGAGGAAGACTACCCTTCCTCAGACCAGGCTTCTATCACCTCAGACCATTCTGAGGACCAGGATTACGCCTATTCCCCATTTGAAGACTCTGATGCTGAGGAGTCTATTCCCTCGGTCTCCCCCCCTGAGGACTACTCTTTTGGGGAAACCCTGCATACATTGAGAGAGCACTTCCACTGGGAAGGGATTCCAAGAAAAGGCTCAGGGAATTTCTACTACTTCCCCAGCATAGGCCCCTGGCTATTCTTCCTGTCTTAGATATTTTGGATGATGTGTACGCAGAAGCCAGTCTTAATCCAGACTCATTACCTCCAGCCCCTGTTAAACCAGACAGATATTACCGGGTTCCTGATTCTCACCAGTTCCCTTATAAAAGCCATACTGCTGACCCAGAAACAATTTCACAGGGTCCCAAGGGGATTAAGGCCTCTACTGCTAAAAACCCTTTACCTTTCAGAGAGAGATTCCAGAGCATTAGAAAGGTGGGGGAAAAAGGTGTATACATCAGCCACTTTAACCATGAGGGCATTAAACTGTCAATTTCATATGTTAAAATACCAACAGTTCTTGCTATCTCAGCTGAAAAGCAAAATGACTCAAACAGAACAACCAGACTTGAAAGAGTTGCAGGATTTGTTGCATGGAGCAGAACAAGTGGGGAAACATACCTTGCAGTGTGGTTTTGATGCTTTAGAGGCCTCATGTAGAGCTGCTGTCACGGGATCTGTCATACGTAGACATGCTTGGCTCAAAGAGCAAACTTTACCAGATCATGTCAAAGCAAAGTTATTAGATGCACCACTACAAAAAGATGTATTGTTCGGTGTTAAAGCTGAGGAGGTACTAAAGAAAATGGAGGAAAAAGCGAAATCTATGCAAACAGTTAAAGATTTCTTGCAGGTGCAGCCTCCACGCTTCAGCAGAAACTGGCCTTCAAAAATTGGTCCTTTCCAGCCACGGACAGACCCCAAAGGGCAGATACAGATGCCCAAGGGGTAGAGGACAACCTCAAGGATCTTACAGAGCTAGACAGTGGCAAACACCAGCCCCAAGAGGTGGAGAAGATAGACCACAGTCATTTAGAAAACAAACGCAATGACTTTCCCCTATGCCTGCCAAGCAAAGCTATAATGGCAGCACCTTTGGGCGGAAAACTGGCCTTATTTTCAAAAAAACTGGCACATTGTTACAAAGGACAAATGGATTCTGGATATTATAGACAGAGGCTACAGGTTCCACTTTCACACCCTTCCAAAAATGAGAGGCATGCCAAACCTGCCACAAAATCAATGGGCAGAGGCACAAAGACAAATTACCGCTCTCATGGATATGACAGCAATTCAAGAGGTACCTGCAAAAGAACAAGGTCAAGGTTTTTATTCAAGGCTATTTCTGGTACCAAGGAAGGACAAAGATTGTAGACCCATCTTAGAACTATCTATTCTAAACACATATCTAGAGGTACCAAAATTCAAGATGCTCACCTTACAGCAGCTTCTTCCCATGCTGGGCAAGGAGTCTTGGCTGGTAACCTTGGACCTCAAGGAGGCATACCTGCATGTCCCTATCAGACAAGATTGCAGAAGATACCTCAGATTTCTTGCAGGTTCAACCCATTACCAATTCTCTGCATTGCCCTTTGGCTTATCTAGAGTGTTTAAGAAATGCCTGGCATCAGTAATTGCCTTCTGCAGACAACGAGGAATCCAAATCTACCCATATCTGGACGACTGCCTGATCCAAGCAGACAGCAAGGACATTCTATTGCAACATCTGGCGTTTGTAATAAAACTGTTAAACTGCCTGGGGTACACAGTGAACAAAAAGAAATCAAAACTAATACCTTCTCAACAGATAACTTTCCTGGGTGCCAGCTTAAACACAACGACCCAGATGGCCTACCTCATGCCAGACAAACAAGGGCAAGTGTCTCAATACTTCAACAGAATGGCAACTTTAACCAGGCTAACTGCAAGGAAAATCCTGCAGGCTCTGGGGTTCATGGCATCTTGTATCCTACTAATACCATTTGCAAAGCTGCATATGAGGAAACTACAATGGTACCTAAAAAACGTATGGTCTCAACACAGCCACAGCTTGGAAACAATTATACCACTCATTCCATGCCTTCAAAAGGAATTTTTGTGGTGGGCTCAAGCATGCCAAAGAAACACGGGTCTTCCTTTCTGCTTACCACAAGCAACTCAAATCATCACAACAGATGCCTCAGACTATGCCTGGGGAGCACACATGGCAGGCTAGTGTATTCAGGGAAATGGTCCCAAAAAGAGATGCACCTACACATCAACCAAAAGGAGATGCTAGCCGTGCAAAATGCTCTTATGACCTTCAAAGACCTACTGCATCCAGGCCAGCTATTAATAAGGACAGACAACACTACAGCCATGTGGTACATAAGCAAACAGGGGGGAACGCATTTATACCCCCTGTGCCGACAAGCCATGACCCTGTGGAACACAGCACTGGAATTACAAATTCAACTACAGGCACAATTACTGCCAGGGAAGGAAAACACGCTGGCAGACAACTTAAGCAGATATATGACAGACCCACACGAATGGAAGTTGCATCCTTAAGTCTTCTCAAAGATAACTCAGGCATGGGGACAGCCAGACATAGATCTGTTTGCTACCCACAGAAATTACCAGTTGGAGATATTCTGCTCAAGGACCTATCATCCACAGACCTGGAAAGTGGATGCACTCTCTTTCAATTGGACAACATTGACAGTCTATGCCTTCCCGCCTCTACCTCTACTGGCCAAAGTCCTATTAAAAACCAGAGCAGAGAGGCCACAAATGATTATCATTGCTCCAGACTGGCTACGACAGCACTGGTATCCTCTCCTAAAGAGCCTGTCACACTCACCACCATGGATCCTTCCACAAGTTCTTCTTTTGTCCCAGCACAATTACAAGACCCTTCACAGCCAGCTCAGAACTCTAAATCTAGCTGCATGGAGAATACCTTAATTTGCCAACAGACTCTCCTCTCCAAGGAGGTACAGGATGTCATCTTGGAGGCCAGGAGACCCTCTACTAGAAAAACCTACTCCGCCAAATGGAAATGATTTTGTGCCTGGAATCAAGCTAAGGGTCAGAATCCGTGGGTAATAAATATACCTCAGATTTTACAGTACCTAGCTGAGATGTTAAACAGTGGCCTTTCCTTCTCTTCCATCAAGATCCACGCTTCAGCCATTTCAGCACAGTACAATACGGATCCTCCTTTATTCTCACATCCTCTTTTAAGGCAGTTCCTCAGAGGGGCAAAAAATATACAACCCCCACGGAAACCACCAGCTCCAGCTTGGGACCTCAACTTCGTATTGGAGAAGCTGACACTGCCTCCTTTTGAGCCGGCTGCTACAGCAGAGCTACAACACTTGTCATGGAAAACAGCCTTCCTTCTGGCTATTACCTCAGCACGTAGGGTTTTGGAGCTACAGGCCCTCATGGCTGTGCAACCATTCATCATTTTCCATCAGGACAGGGTTTCCTTACGAACCAACCCTACCTTCATGCCAAAGGTAGTATCCAGTGTGGCTTTGAATCAGACTATTCATTTACCTACCTTTTATCCAAATCCACAGAACAAAGGAGAGAGGCTACTACATTCCTTGGACATTCACAGGCAACTTCGTTATTACTTGGACAGAACAGAGTCATTCAGAAAATCTGAGCAACTCTTTGTGTCCTATGCTACAGGTGCTCAAGGAAAGGCTATTTCCAAACAGACTATTTCAAAATGGATAGCCTACTGCATACGCTTTTGTTACTCATTTCATGGAAAAACTGTGCCTGCATGCATCAGATCCCACTCCACCAGAGCCACAGCTACCTCTGCAGCCTTCCTCAGGGGGGTCCCTACCAAGGACATTTTGGAAGCAGCCACCTGGAGTTCAGTGCACACTTTCTCCAAGCACTATCACCTCCCACTATACTCAAAATCTAGAGCAGGCTTTGCCACAGCAGTCCTGCAGGGCATTCTAGCCCCTCTTAATTCCGCTTAGTATCAGCCACCCTTACTTAGCTATGGGATTCTACCCAAGTGTGATGACTGCAGCTGTATGCACGATGAACATAGTACAGTTTTGTACCTACCATAAATGTAGATGTTCGAGTGCGCATACAGCTGCAGTCCAGGTTACCCTCCCTCCATCCCCTCTTAGGACAGGGCTTATGCCAAACACCTTTATCATACAACCTATTTGGGGTATTCCTTTATGGTGTATTTGCTTGCAACTACTGTTTTGTTTTATCTACTTATGTATGTTTACATAACATCATGTTTTGCCTTCCTTTCTGGGGGCACCTGACATCTGGGGCAAGAAAAACTGAAGAAAATGGCGTTGGCTGCCTCTTTTATACCCCTGCCGCACTGACGTCAGGGAAGAAGCAACGACAACCGACGCCGGACCTAGACTTTGGAATTCGGCCGACCGAGGACCCGCCTGACGGCAGGATAACCCAAGTGTGATGACTGCAGCTGTATGCGCACTCTAACATCTACATTTATGGTAGGTACAAAACTGTACTTTTACGAGTTTCAGAACTGAAGTCTTCAACTAAAAGCTAAGTACCCCGTTGGGGAAACTTTTTCTTGCTCCTTTCCAATGTCAGTAAAAGTTAATAATTGCATTACTTGTGGAAAGCAAATACCTCATAAACATTTTCATTCGTACTGTATTCCTTGCCTAGGCCCTGACCACGATGTACCTTACTGTCGGGTTTGTGCTTTATTTAATCAGCGCACTATCCGTCATCGGTATATTTTCGCCTCTAAATATTTTGGTTCTCGGTTTAATTATCCAGAAATGTCAGTTAGCCATTCAACTACCAGGATTCTGAAAAAATGCAAAGATAAAGACGGAGACAGGCTGCCGAGGTCCAGAACGGCTGATGATGCTTCTCCTAAGCTAGTCGCCAGTTCTCCGGTGCTCAGTGAGGCACTTTTGCAGCCCCTGATACCCACTACTTCCGATTCACAGGCCTCTACTGAGACCCATTCGGAGTCCGGTATGCCACGAGATACTTGAACTATGGAACCTGCAGATGTCTCTACCTTGGATGGGTCCGGAGCCGCTGTGCAGGCACCGGCTTCTGAGGGTGTATTCAGGCCTACGGACTTGCATATTAAATCAATGCCTCCTTCATTACTAAGGCCTAAATCTCGATCCATGTCTAAAAAAAACGACACCCAGGCCACATGCTCCGGCCTCTATGCCTAAAAAACAGATTATAAAAATGGTTGAAGATCTAATAACTTTAGCCAATTCCCCACTCCTCTAAGAGGCCTAGGGCTGAGCTTGATTATGAATCTTCAGATCAGGATTCTGTTTTTTCTGACTCTTCTGATGACCTGGTTTTGTTTTTACCTACTTATGAGGATTCTGATGCAGAGGACTGTATTCCCTCTGCTTCCCCTCCTGAGGATTTTTCTTTTGGGGAAACCTTGCATACTAAGGGAGCATTTCCACTGGGAAAGCCAGGAATTTTCTGATTCAAAAAAGAGGCTTAGGGATTTCCTTCTCCTACTTCAGCATATGCCTTTGGTTATTCCTTCTGTACTAGACATTATTGATTATGCTTTCTCGGAATCCAGTTTGGCCCTGATTCCCTGCCTCCTGCTTCCAGTAAACCTGACAGATACTACAGGGTCCCTGAGTCCCACAAGTTCCTTTTCAAAAATCCTATTGCAGATCCAGAGACTATTTCACAGGGGCCCAAGGACATTAAGTCTTCTACCGCTAACAATCCTACCCCTTCTGATAGAGACTCCAGGGTGCTGGATAGATGGGGTAAAAAGGTTTATACTTCAGCAACCTTGGCAATTAGAGCTTTAAACTGCCAATTTCATATGTTAAATTGTCAGCAACATGTTATTGGACTGCTTAAACAGAAAATGATGTTGATTCCTGACTGTGTGGAAAATAAAGACTTACGGGATTTAATGCATTCTGCTGAACAAGTTGGAAAACGTACTTTGAAATGTGGTTTTGCTTCTTTAGAGGCCTCTTGCAGGGCTGCTGTTACTGGGTCTGTGCTTAGAAGGTATGCTTGGCTTAAGGAGCAGTCTTTGCCTGATCATGTTAAAGCTAAATTGTTGGATACTCCTTTAAATCAGGACCGCCTGTTTGGCAACAAGGCTGAAGAAGTTCTTAAAGAGATGGAAGATAAAGCTAAATCTATGCAAACTGTTAAAGATTTTGTACAAGTTCAGCCTCCTAGATTTAGTAGGCACTGGCCTTCTAAGAATTGGTCCTTTCCAGCTCCTTCCAGGTCTTCTCAAGCCAAACCCAGACACAGCAAAACCCCCAGGTTTCAGTCCCAGGGGTTTCTCAGAACTAAGCAGTGGGGGGCCTCCACTTCCAAGTCTGGGAATAACATGGTAAACTGTCTCAATGACTTCCTTTTAAAATTTCCAAGCACTTATCTTCTGACTGCCCCTTTGGGGGGAAAGATTGCTTTTCATGCAAAGAACTGGGAACTCATTACCCAGGATAAATGGGTTTTAAATATAGTGTCTCAGGGATACAGATTTAACTTCCACACATTGCCAACGCCAAGTGGGTGGCCGGACCTACCCCCAAATCAGTGGGAAGAGGCTCAAAATCAAGTACTTTCTCTCTTAAGCATGGGGGCTATTCATCTGGTACCAGAAGAGGAAAAGGGATAAGGTTTCTACTCCAGACTTTCCATGGTACCCAGAAAAGACAAATCATGGCGTCCCATCCTGGACCTGTCAACTCTAAACACCTTTCTGGAGATTACAAAATTCAAGATGCTGACTCTTCACCAATTACTTCCTATGCTAGGCAAAGACGCCTGGTTGGCAACACTAGATTTAAAAGAAGTATACCTGTACATCCCAATCAGGGAATCTTGCAGACGATACCTACGCTTCAAAGCAGGCTACATGCACTATCAGTTCTCTGCACTGCCCTTTGGCTTATCTACTGTGCCTAGCTCCAGTTATTGCATTTTGCAGGCAAAGAAGTATTCAAATATACCAATACCTGAACGATTGTCTAATTCAGGCAGAAAGCCAGGACATACTTTTGAATCATCTAGCGTTTGTAAAAAGGGTTCTAACTTGTCTGGGGTACACCATAAATGAAAAGAAATCACAACTAGTATCCTGTCAACAAATTATATTTCTGGGAGCAAGCTTGAATACAACTTCCCAGATGGCTTACCTCACGCCAGAAAAGCAAATTCATTTGACAACCTACTTCAAACAAGTGGCCACAAAAACCCTGCTGTCTGCAAGACAAATACTGCAAGCCTTGGGGTTCATGGCCTCATGCATTCTTCTAATTCCATATGCAAGACTTCATATGAGGAAACTACAATGGTATCTAAAAAAGCCTATGGAGTCAACATTCTCACAGCCTAGAAACAATGATTCCTATCATACCTTGCCTACGCCTAGAGTTCCTTTGGTGGGCAGAGGCCTGCCATCAAAACAAGGGACTACCTTTCACACCACCCCCTGCCGCCCAAACTCTAACAAGAGATGCATCAGACTATGCATGGGGGCCTCACCTGGCAGGAAATTCATTCAAGGCAAATGGAACCCAAGTCAAATGCACCTGCATATCGATCAAAAAGAAATGTTAGCTGTACAGAATGCTCTGACAGCCTTCAAGGACTATATTCGTCCAGGACAACTAATAGTAAAGACGGACAACACCACGGTTATGTGGTACATAAACAAGCAGGGGGGGTACACATTCTTACACCCCCTCTGCAGACTAGCCATGGCATTGTGGAACACAGCCTTGAGCTACCAAGTGCACCTACAAGCTCACTTCCTGCCAGAAAAATTAAATACACTGGCAGACGGACTAAGCAGAAACCTCATGGACCCACACGAGTGGAAACTGGAACCAAGGATTTTCAACATGTTGACAAGCGAATGGGGGAGCCCAGATATAGACCTGTATGCCTCCCCCCAGAACTACCAATTGGACAAATTTTGCACAAGGACTCCCCACAAACAAGCCTGGAAAATGGATGCTCTGTCCTTCAACTGGAAAAACCTATAAGTCTATGCCTTCCCCCCGCTGCCTCTGCTCTCCAAAGTACTACTAAAAGTCAAACAGCTCAAACCAAGGATGATTTTGATTGCTCCAGACTGGCCACGCCAACACTGGTACCCCCTCCTGCGCAGTGTGTCACGGTTATCTCCATGGCACCTGCCTCACAGTCCTTCCCTGCTGTCTCAGCAGGAGAACCATATTCCGCACCCTCAGCTTCCAACATTGAACCTTGCAGCCTGGCTAATTACTTAAACTCTCCCTTACCATCCCTCAGCAAACCTGTGATGGATGTCATCTTAGAGGCAAGGATGCCTAGTACTAGAAAATCTTATGCTGAAAAATGGAAAAGATTCTGTGCCTGGAACCAATCTCAAGGGATGAGCACAGCAGCACCCAATTTACCTCAGATTTTATAATACTTAACTGAGATGCTTCACAAGGGCCTGTCTTTTTCCTGCATTAAAATCCACGCCTCAGCCATTTCAACTCATAACACAGAACCTCCCCTCTTCTCTCATCCACTGCTCAAGCAGTACCTCAGAGGGGCCAAAAATTTGAGACCACCCAGGAGAGCTCCAACCCCAACCTGGAACCTTAACTTTGTATTGGAGAAACTCACTGTACCTCCTTTCGAGCCAGCTGCTACTGCAGACTTAACATTTTTTCTTGGAAAACAGCTTTCCTTTTTGCAATCACTTCAGCTAGAAGGGTATCTGAATTACAGGCCCTTATGGCAGTGGAACCTTTCATCATCTTTCATGCGGACAGGGTGTCACTCAGAACCAGTCCATCCTTCATGCCCAAGGTGGTATCCGGTATGGCTCTTAATCAGTCCATTCATTTGCCAACCTTCTTTCCCATTCCACAGAACAAAGGGGAACAGATTCTACATTCCTTGGATGTGCACAGGCAACATAGATTCTACTTGGACAGGACTAAACCTCAAAGAAAATCTGAACAACTGCTGGTAGCATTTGCTGCAGGGGCAGAGGGGAGGGCTATTTCAAAACAAACCATTTCTAAATGGATAAGCCATTGCATTCATTTCTACTATAAGCACCATGGAAAACCTATCCCCCAGAGGATCAGACCTCACTCCACCAGGGCTGCATCTACTTCTACAGCCTTTCTCAGAGGCGTTCCTATCGGGAACATCCTAGAGGCTGCTACCTGGAGTTCTGTACATACTTTCACCAAGCATTATTATTTGCAAAGTTTCTCTAAATCCACAGCTGGCTTTGCCACTGCAGTCTTGCAGGGCCTTATAGCTGGCCCTAATGCTATCCAAACTCCTCCTCCCAACCATAGCTTTGGGAATCTACCCAAATGTAATGACTGCAACAGTGAAACACGAAGAACATAGTACAGTTGTGTACACATATCATAAATGTAGATGTTAGAGTGTATTCACTGTTGCAATCCTAATCCTAGTTACCCTCCCTCCTTCCCCCTGACTTCTTTTGGCTATACCTCTACTTTCCTTTACTATGCTTAAAAGCCTTTTTGGTGTATTTGCTTTTTTGTTGGAGGTATACCTTTGTGTTTTTATGTTTAATTGCTCCCCATTAGGGGGGCACCTGACATCTGTGGCAAGAAAAACTGATGTAATGGCCTCGGCTGCATGTTTTATACCCCTGATGACCTCACATCATGGAAGAAGGGACAGCAACCGACGCAGGACCCAAGACTTTGTTAATCAGGCCGACTGAGGGCAACCTGCAAGCATTTTACCAAATGTAATGACTGCAACAGTGAAAACACTCGAACATCTACATTTATGGTAAGTGTACGCAACTGTACTTTTGTTCTCCAGTACTGTTTCCACCAATGCCTTTGCCAGAAAATCATGCTCATCCAGTGACATCTGTTCTCCATCTAGGTCTACAGACGTAATTTTAACAGACTGCTTTTTAAGAATTTTGTTCAGGAAGTATTGGTGCCTCCTTTTTTGCAGAGAGTTATGTCATGACACAGTACTAATCCATTTTGAGCATTTTTCTGTCTCAGTAGACAAGGGATCTTGGCCTTTCTGTTGCTGCTGAGGCTGCTGTTTTCATATCTTTGGTAGTTCCTGCCCATTACTCAGAAGTAAACCATCTCACTGACAGGATGCAAGCTCCCCATGTATCACCCACTCCCTGCTAGCTGTGTATACCAACTGTGAGATCGCACTACAGTGGAGGAAAGGGCATATTCCTCTGTCCTGGCCATACCACAGTTTTCAACTGACAAAGCTGGTACCTTTTGATCAGCTGATTTTTGATCAGTTTATTGGCTGTCATATGTCAATGAGTTGCTTTTTATTGCACAATTTTCTGCACCCATATGATTACCATCATAGTCTTGAAGCTCATGTTTTTAAAACGCATAATCCTTAGACCATAATATCAAAAAGCCAGAACACTGAAGACCATATGAAATTCTTGAAAACTGGATCACCCTACCTTGAACAAGTGCTAACATGGGTCTTGCATGGTTAGGAATGAATGCTAACGTGGGTCGTGCAGGTGGGCAAGTCCAGGAGTTCGATATTTTGGTCTTTGGTCTTTCAATCCTATGGTGTTGCAGTTTTGATT
>NC_056748.1:382949189-382989189 GCF_019279795.1 Protopterus annectens
GCTAACCACAACACAGATCTCTCGGGACAGGTAAGCTGCCTTCTGTGATAGTTCTCTGCTTGATGCAAAGCATAGTGTCCATCTGTTTCACATTTGTCATTCCTCAGACCTACATGCCACCGGCGAAGCTTCATGCTCCACCCTTGACAATCCAGGAGGTTGAGCTCATGGTTGAATTAGGCTTTATGACCCTTTGTAAAAGTAGTGTTTGCATTAGTGCATCAAGTGCCATGAACAGAGACCTGTTGCAGTTCTCAACCAAGACATCAAGAGAACTGGCACCGTCTCCTAAAAGAAACTGAAGACATCAAGAGAACTGGCACCGTCTCCTAAAAGAAACTGAGGGAGTGTGATGGAAAAATTATCTCCCTCAATTCAGGCTCGGAGAGGGGGAGTAAAATGAGGAAGATTCAGGCCATAGCAGACAAGTGGTCAGACCAGGAGACCATTTCCACCATGCAGTAGAGGCCCTTCACATCCATTAAGAAGAATAAGTTAAAGATGCGACTTAACGTATGACTTGCATGGGTAATAGTTTGAGTAACCCCAAACTGTGCACAGTCTAGCTGATCTCTTTAGTAGGAGCCACTGATTTATCATCAGCCCAGGTACCGAAGTAGTCAAGCAAAACAAGGTATGGGTGACCTGAAACTGAGTTGGTGAGGAATTTGGTAAACGGGTGTAGGAATGTCCTTAAACAACTGTAGGAATGTCCTTACACAACTGAGTGACAGGAGGTAGGTGAAACCCACATTTTTCTTCTGCAGAAAAAGAAAAATTTAAAGGAACTGCTCATCCTAGAAACAGTCCTGAGTCACCTGAAGACTGGAGCCAAAGTAAATCACAATTGTGGTGCAGTTCCTGTCCACTGAATCACTAAGATGCCAGGTGTTGTAGCAGCTGTCAAGTGGCAACAGAAGTCCTCCTGATAAAAGTGAGGTCGACATTGTGCAGCAAGTCAGAGATGATCTCTGGCTTGTTATGCATTAAAATGCCATTGTAATAATGTGCCCAAAGAAGGACCACTAAATGGTGAGTCTCAGTTGTGTGCTGCTGTTGAAAAGGTTGGGCCCTGGGCAAGGAACAGATAGCAGACTATTGGTATTTCACCCCAAGGAAGTTATGGTGAGATTAGTGTCCCACTGAGGAATCTCGCCTTAGAATACCCCATTTGCTGTCTGCCACCAGTCCTTCCATTCCTGTGCAAGATGTGCAGGTGCCCTCAAAACCTGAAAATAGGAGTTTACAGTTCTGAGGAAATAAGTGGATGTGGAAGTAAATGGATACAGACCTAATTTGATTTATCATAATGAATACTTGTAGTCATGACAACAGCAGTTGTAGTAAAACAGTAACAGAAAAGTAGTAAAACGGTTAATAATTTGGTTGCCAAGTCAAGTTTAAGTAAGTGACCGGTTATAGGATAGAAATAATTCATAACTTGGAATAGTTAAGTAAATGAAAACTTGATTGCCAAGTCTTTTAAAATGAATAGTAGCTAAAACATGAGGACTTAAACTTCTGAACTTTGGTCACAGCTTGAGCTCACAGATACCTTTAAGTAAAAGAAATCACTGCAAAACCCCAAACTGTAACACATCATTTTGGCCATAGCATGAGTGAGGGTGCTGGAACGAATTGAGCTGTTACAAATTGTAAGTTACTTCCTCCTTTATGAATAAATACTAGGACTTGTTCTAATTAGTTGACTAGAGTGGGACTGCCCTTAATTTCCCAATTATCTTGCACAGTTTGCTAATGTATGAAGAGCCCACACTGCACGTTATTGCACACACATTCTGAAACTTGTTTTACTGTCTTTGTGTCTGCCTGTAGATGGGTAGATGTTCAACAGACCTAGCCTCTCTGACTTTATTTGCAGTCTTAGATATTACTTCACAATTACAGCCTTTGTCAGAACACAGATCTGTTAACATGTCTGTCTCACTGTGATGGATTTTAAGTGTTGATAGCCTTATAGCTTGGCCCTTAATTGCATTAACCATAGTGTACATGGTGTGACCACTTAAAGCATGCATGTACTTAGTTCCAAAAGTTGGTTTTCTGTAAATTGTTGAAAGTAAGGTAGAATTGTATGCATACATTTCAACATTTAAAATAGCAAAGCATGCTTGAGAAATTAAACTTCACAGCAAAATTGAGAGAACTGCTAGAACTGATAAAAGCAACAAACAAATGTAACCGTTGATCTGAAGTAGGATATTCATTTGTCTGCAACCTGTGGGTTATGGATCCGATATCGGATCCGAACCGAACCGTTTTCAGTTTTTCCAGCTAAGCCTCAGCTCCTCTCTCTCCTCCCTCACCCATAATGCCCTCTCCTACCCTGCTGAGCCCCAGATCTTGTTTGGCCTGGTATTGGATAGCTGATGTCTATAATCTTCATTTCTTGTTAAATTTTTTGTGTTAAAAATAGAGAATTTTTCCCTTGTTTTTTGTTTTGGTGTCCATTAAGTTTGACTGTTTTATATTCTTGTTTTTATTTTAATTTATAATTTTTATTCCTCCCTTTTTGGTACTCCCTCGTGGGTGTGAGGCCTGTGGTGTTTGTGTGTTGCTTCCACTTTTTGTAACTTTTTAGTACTTATTTTAGTTAAATTTAGTACTAAGTCCATATTTTCTAGTCAGCCCTAGCCCCTCATAAGCTCACCGGCTGATGTACACTCTCGTGTACAGGTCTTGGGTGGGGCACCACATCTGGTTGTGTTATCAGTGCAGGGTTCAACCCTAGGCACTGAGGGAGCGTGCAGGAGGTTCAGGGTTGGCGGTCCTTACCGTGGATTGCCGTCTGCCGACTTCGGGCACTTCCTGGGCTCCCGGGGACTTCCCCTGTGGCACCCTCCTGCCCCTGGACTCTCAAACTCCTGGGCTTTCCCCTCCTGGAGGATGATCTAAAAGGAGACCAGGATAGGATGGGGGAGGAGAGAAGCGGGCCGGGAAAAGGACCCGGTCGCCCCCGCGGCCAACCCTGGCTTCCTCCCGGTTCAGCAGGGCAACCGGTTCCTCTGTGTTCGCCCTGTGTCGCGGCCACCGGTCCCTGGGAGGAGGAGGCTGTGTCTCCGGCCGAGGCTATCGAGGAGGCAGACAGGCCCTCCACGCCAGCCGTAGCCGAGGAGATCATAGCCTGATGTTGGCCTGCGACCGGAATCTGAGGAAGCACCATGCAGGCCCAGATGCAGATGGGATGTCTTCTGCCTCCCAGACGGGGATGGAGTGACCCTTTTCCCTCTTCCGACCCTTTCTCCTTTTCCTCCCTCCCGGTTCGGGAGCAACCGGAGCCAGGTGCTTCGAGAGGGGGCAGTCGGAGGGCCGGGGCGCCGATCTCACTCGGATCCCACCAGCCCCCCACCAGCCGGATCGTCGCGCTCGGAGCCCGCGGGCGTCAGTCGGAGCCGGGGATCGACCGGCGTTCGGCGCGGCGCCCGTCTGGATCCGGAAGTCCCGGGCCGCCGAAAGTGCTCCGACTTGGGCGGGGCCGGGCTCCCCGTGGATTTTTGATAGTGAGGAGAGTCGGCTCCTTTCTCGGCAGGTCGGCTCCTCGTCGGGTCCGCCCCCTCGGCCGCACTTGAGGCTCTCCGGTTCCCATTCGGCTCTTGGGCTGCCCCCGCTGCACTGGGCCAGGCTTCACCATCCGCCCCTGGGCTGCCCCTCCGCTTGCCCCAAGGCTGCTGCTCCCATGGAGCTCATTGCTGCTTCGCGAGCTAAGGAACTGACAGCCCCCAGAGGAGAGTCCTCGCAACTGGAATGCGGCAAACAGGAAGGAAGGACTCTGTCACCCGGAAGGGAAGGAACGGAGGAATCATGGGGGAGTCCTCTCATCATGTGGGAGATGTTCCTCGGATGGACTGAAATGCCCGTCGGGGGGGTGGTCTGCCTTCGGTCTCCTCTCCTCGAGGGTGTCCTTCTCTTTGGTCAAACGCCCGCTCTGCCTCTGGGAATTTCCCCTGACCACCCCACCGCCTTAGCCACCCCAGGGCGACCAAGGAACCGGGACCCCCGGGAGCCACTCCCCAATTCCCTTCAGGAATCCTTAGCCCAGCAGGCCTCTGCAGGACCCATTGGAAGGCGGGCTCTGTAGCAGCCATGTTGATGGCGGCGCAAAGGAGGAACTGGCTCACCGTCCCAGCAAGTCCACCCAGGTTCGCAAGTCTCTCGCATGGAGGGACCGCTGGGGAAGCGGATGTTCAGTGGATGCCTTCTCGGAGAGGGCTGAACTGCTTGGCACATGATGCACGGCCATTACGGAGCATATGAGCCTGATATTACCCCACTGAGTCCATTTCGGAGGAGGACAGAGCTCTGCACTTCACACCAGCTACCACTCCAGTCAGCCTTCAATACTTTATGCTACTTCCGCACTACACGCCTCGCGCTAGCGCTACTGCCTGGCGGCGTCAGGACTGAGACTAGCCTTCAGGCGCCGCGATCTGGCGCATTTGCTGCCCCCTTCAGGCGCGCTTTTAACGCCGCCCGATGGAACTGTTCTTTGCTGGCACCCAGAAGCATGGTGATCGCTGGACCCACCCGTCAGGACGGGAGGACTTGTCCAAGAGGCCGAAAAGAAGATGTCCCCAGAGGCCCTATTCTAGGAAACCAAACAAAGGGAACAAGATGTTCCGCGAAGTCGAGTCACAGCCCCAGGTCCGCCCAGAGGGGTCCTTCCGGCCAAGGAGGAGGACCAGGGCCCCTTCTGGCAGAGGCTCCTAGAAACTTCGGGTCCCCAGAACCTTTCTGAACGGTTCTCGCCGAGAAAGCAACTAGGCAGGGGCCACTCTGGAGAGGCAGTGGGGCGTTCCGGAGGACGTTGGCACCTAGCGTATGGGAGTCGGGAACATCGACTCGAAATCATATCCAGGGGATCCCAGGATATTCCCTTCACCTTCCAAAGTTGACCAAAGTTGAGGGCCTGAGACACGCATCCCACCCGGGTCAAGGGCAGAATGGGCCAAATTGGCCATCTAAGAGAGAAAAGAGTTCCGCTTTGCCAGACCAGATCCCAGATCGGGATCAGGGTTCTACCTCTGCCAAAAGGCAGAAGGGAAGACAAGAACTAAGACCAATCCCTCTCCTCTCTTGAATCTTCAAGAAACCAAGAGATGTCCACGAATGGTCTCTTCACAATCTTCCCCACCCTTCTGGGAGAAGGCCACTGACAGGAGCAGGATCGTACTACGGCGCTGAGCTGGACCTGTCTACTCCAGGAGGCGCCCAGCTTCGGCTGGGAGCCAGTTTGCTGGGGGCCAGGTCCTTCCAGGGTTTCGGTCCTTTGGTCTCACCACATAGGCCAGTATAGCTTGTATTCAAAGTACCACCGCTTCAGGGTGGGAGTCTTTCCTAGGGGTGCAGGTCTTTCCTACCCGCCCCAACTGCTCATACACTCTAAATAAGGCACTCACTGGCACCACTCTCTCCACAAACGCATCAACTCCATCACAATAACAGCTCTAAGATTTCATAGGGGCCAGCTCAGACAGAGAAAGGGGCCAACTTCCAGACTAGACACAAGACTGAGCCTTCCTTTCTCACTGCGCAGAGGTCTAAATCACATTCATGTTCTGTTGGCCATTCTCCATTCATGTTCTGTTCCAGCGATGGCAGTCTGAGGCATCTCTTTCCATGGCTTAGAGGGATAAGCATTTCTTCCTCTGGCCCCTTCTTCTACAGGTTAGCGGACCTTACAGTCTTCATACCTTGCTCTCCCCATAGGCTCCCCCATAGCGATCCCATAGGCTTGCCGGCGTCCCTCTTGTGTCCCTCTTGGGCCCATCTGATCTCCCTCTCCCGTCGCTTCATTTTTCACTTCTTCTCCCCTCGGCCACGGGTGACCACCTGGGCCGGTGGGGCCTGCATCGGGGTCGGGATGTCCAACCTCCGCGGAACTATCTAGAGACCTTACTGCATACAGTAGTTCTAGAGATGAGAGCACTTGTCCTTAGCTTTCTTCACACTAGCACTTCTTTCCCTTGGGAACAATTATGTATCTGATCGACAATATGTCAATTGAGTGGGACATCGGTAAGCAAGCAAGTCAGAGGGAACAAGGTTGTCTTTCTTTTAATCTCCACCATGAGAGGCAACCTCGCATCAATCCTCACATTTCAACGCATTATCTGGTCGGTCCAATATCCTAGTCACATCTCTCAGTCGCACCTCGAACGATCATCACGAAAGTTTCCTTGGTGGTCTCCAATTTGGATGAACGGACGGAACGCATTCTGACATTTATCTTTCCTTCTCACTCAAACACCAAGTGCCCAAAAACATTCGGCTTCTAACAATTCCTCCCTCCCGAGGCTCTGTCAGACGAAGGGTGCTCTGGTGCATTGTTGCCCGGTCCTGCCCTCTGACCCTGCCTCTGATGCTGCAAGTTCTTCTCCTCTGGTTCGGGTCGGGTGGGTTCTGATTCTCACTGCTTTGCTCCATTCTGGCCTCTGGTTCCTAAGTTCTCAGGATCGGTGAATCTCCCCTTCCTCTATTCCGGATTCCCGATCTGATCTCCTATCCTTCCCTTCCTCTTCCTTTGGAACCTCCTCAACCGAACCTGCTGATATCTGGCTGCTCACTGTCCACTCTTTCTTTAAGGAACCCCCGGTATTTCTTCTCTGTAAAGGCTATTTTAACATGCTCATAAACCAGCCATCCACTAAAGGCTTACCGGCTAAATGGTGCGTGGAAGTATTCTCTGTGTGATCCTCTTGATCCCTTCACGCCTTTCTCCCCTCATTTGCTTGATTTCTAACCCTCTCTCTATCACTGCCAGCCAGCAGTTCCTCAGTCAAAGTTTAATTTATTTCTACTCTCACATTGGTCAAGAGTCTAACTCTATGTCAGTCAAAAGTTATTGCACTTTTCATTTCTTTCTCTTTTTTTCTCTTGCCCAGAAAGCAGTCTTCTCCTCCTTGCTTTCTTTGGTCCTTTCTCCTTTGGACCGGGCCCCCCCTCGAAAGCCTCGATAGTTGCTTCTCAAATTTCATCTTTACAAGACAGCCTTTTGCAGCCATTACATCAGCCAAGAGAGTTTCTGAACTTCAAGCTTTAATAAGATCTGCCTCCTTACTTGCTTTTTATCCGACTGCGGTCCTCCCAGGACTCCCTGTTTTCTTCCTTCCTTCCTAAAATAAAACTTCCTTCTCAAACATAACATTAACTGTTAACCAGGCAACCCAAGTTTATTCCTACATGTGCTAAGGTCATAGGCTAAACTCACTGCACTAGAATTTCTATTTTATTCGATTTTCCCAGCCAGTCAGCAACCAACCAGCTGTTTATGGCTGTTTTATCACTGGCACAAAATTGCTTTCAATTTCTTTAATTTCTTCAGTTTGCATTTGTATTGGTGCACTGCTTTTTCTTAGGCTCCGCATTTGAGGGTGGAGCCCTTTATTCAACCCGTTCATATTCCCCCTCAGCCATCACAAGGCTATCACTTCCTCTAGATGATATCCTCTAGATGATATTGCAGGCTTGTAGCTCATCTTCATATTTTTATTTTCTCACTATAAGTTGGATCTTGCAGAGGGTAGAGATTCACGTGCTCCGAAGTTGTGCTCATGATGGTCCTTCATTTTATGGCCCAAGATTCAGGGACTCGGTTATCAGGACAATGAATATCCTATCTGAGATTCAGTAGTCATAGATATGTAAACGCTCCATCTGAGTAGCCCCTGGCCTTATTAGTTGTATTATGTTGCTCTCCTATCCCCCCTGCCTTTCAGTTTGGCAATATTAGTTTATACCCTTTTACTTTGAGCTGGTTGCTTTCAAGTGTTGCTTCTTCTGAGGTTTTGAGGGTGGCAGGGCATTATGTAGAGGAGGATCTGAGGGGAGGATCCAGAGCTGAAGGTTGCACACAAATGATCCTTCGAGGGCAGGATAATCCGATGGTTGCAGGTTGCAGAATACAGAATATAGGAGAACGTTATGGTGAGTACATAACTTCTAATTATTTTCCAGGTCATACAAGTAACTCACCTGCCATACAACAAATAATTCACCTATAAAGTGAACATAGAAACAGACATTTTTAAACAAATCTGAAGAATGTAAAGTCTGTCTGACCGTCTCTGCAAGTTTGAATTTGTAAAGGGAGGAGCCATGACAACCCCCGTTGCTACACCTTAGAACTGCTTATATTTTCTTTCAAAGACTGACAAAAATTATTTTCTAAAATTAGTTGCATTAAACTCTATTTAGTCCATCATCCTCCATAGAAAAATAAGTGACATTAGTAAGAAAGCTCTGTAACATTTCTGTGCCTTTGTTCAGGTAGTATAACAGAGGAAATGGCTGAAGTACTAGTGGTAACCATGAAATAGCAATGCTGCCACTGTGGAGACATAAGCTTGTGCTGTTTGCTTATATAACATTTGTTAACCGGGTAAGCGAACTGGACCAAAACCCCTTTTTATTCATGGCCTGGGGCAGTAAGACAGAAAATAAAATTTGTCAAGATAAACAACAAAATAAAAATGTCATATGGTTCTTTCATTTTAAGTCTGAGTTCACTAGGCACTATTGTTATGATTATAATCCAGGAACATAGCCAGTGGGTTCAGTTTTAGAATTATTTGCAGACATTATTGGCCCGAATGGAAAGGATTGTGATAGGATTGTGATAGCCTTACAAGTTTTGGGAATGCCAGATAGTGTAGCTGTTCTTGGCTGTTCACTGTGAAAAAATATTTTACTAGCTCTGCAGAAATGTGATTACTGTATAATAACTCTGGTAAAGTAGGATTAATGCATTTATAAGCAATGTTAAAGTCTGTTAGAGAGACTTCTTTATACAATCATCATTACTAAGCAGCAAATTTTTTTCCTTGTAGGTAGCAGTATCCATAAGTACAATTCCAGTGTGCTTATTAGTTTTATGAAACATGCAGTAATTGTACCAGTGTGTTTTCTGTTCATTAATGCTGAAGTTCTACTAAAGCTACTTAGTAGGTATGTTATTAAGGTATTTTTCACAGTTTTACTCAAATGTTTATGAAGTTTGTTACAAAGGAGAGTTGTTGTTGTTTGTCTTTCGGCTTTTTCCCGGTAAGGGGTCACCACAGCAGAACTCCGGTCCGCTAATGATTGGCAGTAGATTTTTACGAAACGCCGAGGTGCCAGCTCGACGCCCAACCTTCAACGAAGGCACGCCCATTTACGCACGCATGTCTTTCGAACGCTACCCAACCGCGGGGAGGACATGCAGACTCCACACAGAAGGCACTCCCAAACCACGCCGAGAATCAAACGGGAGAACCTCTTGCTGTGAGGTAACGTCACCACCGTACCACCACGGCATTATTTTTTTTATTTGTGTGTGGTTATGTATCTTAGTGGAAGTTGCCACATAATGTATAATATACGTTGAGCCTCTTTGTCTAGATGGAAATCTGAATTTTTTCTACCAAACTTCTACTCAGGCTGATATAAAAGAAAACCCAATTTCAAGCAAAGCAAGCTGATTTTTCTGTTAAAATTATAAGAACTAATGTTGTATACCTGGGTTGGAATCCTCATATTGCAGTTTTCCTGTTCCTTTGACCTCTTCCCCTGACGGTCAAACTCCTAGTATCTTGCCTTGGGTTCTTCCTGTAGTTGAGTATGTAGTATTGTTAGATTTTTTGCTTGTATATTGTTCTGTTGTAACTACTGTCATCCTTTAAATTTTTTTTTTTGGCAAAGAAGAGTCAAAACTTCTCTAAATTAGCAAAAATAAATACTAACTTAGATTTCTTTAGTAGCAGGATTATTATTTCATAGTTGCCACTAAAAATTCAACATTTTGTCTTGCTGCGTCATAAGACGAAGCTGTGGCAGCATAGCTTTAAAATGCTTGCAGTCCACATCTGTCAGTGCAGCCTTGTTCTATGATTTGTTTTTCTTGATAGGTGCAGGCAGCCATATGTCATAATGTAAAAACTGAATTTTGTGAGGCAGCATTTTGCCACCCAGGGACTGTAATATGCCTCATCTTCAAATGCATGAATGAAATAAAAGGCACACTTTAGCTAGAAAGAAACTGTGTATAAGTAATGCCTGCTTTGTTACACAGCATTAGTATATGTGCTGTAGCTGGTAAGGATTGTAGCACCATAAAAGTGTGGTATAAACATCTGAAATGTAAAGTTGCACTACTGATTTCAATAGGGTATGCACTAAGTTGAAAGGTGTCCTCTTCATAAAGTACAAATGAAGGTAAATGTTCTAAGTGTGGAGGACATTTTATGGCTAGTAATGTGAAATGGGAGGTAAGCTGAATGAGAACAGTATGTGATCACAATGTAGGAAGAGTAGCAGAACCATGTTGTGTTTGTGTGCCAGAGATCTACTTTTACAAAAACGTTTGTATTTGTTTTAACATTCTATTGTGGGCATGTAATATAGTGCTCAAGTTGCCAGTTTTAATTTTGTAATAGTTCAGGGGTGTTAATGTTTTGACTATTTTTGTAGTTAACATTTGTATCACTTTTATCAAGCTAGATCAAGCCAGACCTCTTTGACATGCAGCAGTTTCTGCAGTTCCATTTGTATGATAAACAATATGTTTGAATTTACAAGAGATCTTACAGCTCACAGTGTGTTGGCATATCTCAATTAGTCTAATTTTACTTGTGCTTAAAACTTTGACAGGTGGCCAAGTGTTATGCTTATTATTTTAAGTGCATATCTCTATGTAAATACAGAATGTAGCAGTGGTTATTTCACATTAAATACAAACACATCGGAGAATGATTACATCACATGCCTTGATGCTTCATTTTTGCTTTGCATGACATCGGAGAATGATTACATCACATGCCTTGATGCTTCATTTTTGCTTTGCATGACATCGGAGAATGATTACATCACATGCCTTAATGCTTCATTTTTGCTTTGCATGACATCGGAGAATAATTACATCACATGCCTTGATGCTTCATTTTTGCTTTGCATGACATCGGAGAATGATTACATCACATGCCTTGATGCTTCATTTTTGCTTTGCATGACATCGGAGAATGATTACATCACATGCCTTGATGTTTCATTTTTGCTTTGCATGGCATACCTTAAAATGTGTGTGCAGTTTTGTTATCTTGTGGCTTTTATGTTCAGTGAAAGGACATTGTATACATAAATCAATTTATAAGGTCTTATTACAGTTTTATGTATATTTACTAATAAATATACTTTATATTAATAGTGGTACAGTATTATGGATGTGTGAATTTTGCTGTAAGCAGTTAAATTTTTAAAATACAGTTCCTAATCAAATTGCTGAGAGCAGGTGTCATTGTTTCTTTTCTTTAATCATTGCTTAAGTACGTTTCCTGGCTGTCAGACTCGGACAGGAGTGGCAGTAGGGTGAACGTAGTCTCCTACAGAGGTGATCAGCACAAGGTGTACTTTTTACTTTTTTCATTTTCTTTTTTCTAACAGTCTGGTGATGTTCTTCATTCCACATTGCTGCAGTCCTAACTATTGGGTAGTCCGCTGTCCAGTCGGCCCGAATACCAAAGTATATGGCGTCAGGGCGCATTAGACTGACGCCAGTACGCCAGGGTACTATGCGCATGACCGACGCCATATCCTCAGTCTTTTGCCGCATGGTCCGATGCAGAAGCAATTTTGTGCAGGTTGGCGTTCTGAAAGTTTCTGAAGTCAGAGTTTCAGACCGAATCAAAGTTGGTTGGCGCTAGAATATTTTGGTTTTTCTTGCCTCAGTATTTAACCGGATGTCAGAAAAAGTGAATAACTGTATTTCTTGTGGGAAACAGATACCTCATAGGGATTACCATACTTTGTGTATACCTTGTTTAGGGCCTGAGCACGACGTTGTTGGATGCCGCTCTTGTGCTAGATTTAACAAACGCACTATTAAGAGAAGGTTAGACTGTGCCAGGTTAGTTTTGGGAAGCGTTGTAATTATAAAATGCCGCCGGATGCTCGCTAAAAGCGCAAGGATAAAGCAGCAAAGCCTAGAGTGGAAGAACCGACAGTCCCTGACGGTTCTTTAGAAGGCTCAGTGGAGCCGGAGGTTCTGCCAGGTGTTTCTTTGGAGTCTCAGGGAGAGACTTTATTGTTACAGGATGTATCCTCTCAGGAAGTAGGCCAGGCTGAGGGGCTTCTCAGGTGGCTGTTCTTCCCTCTCTTCCTAAGGTGGTTAGGGCCTCCTCTGTTTCCAAGGCTTCTTTGAGAGGCAGGCCTAGTGTAGCTTCAGTGGCGGTTTCTCCTAGTGCTTCAGGGTCTTTGCCTAAGAATCATATGCTTAAAATGGCAGGGGATTTGATTACTATGATTAGAGGTTCTATGCCCTCCTGATAAGAGGCCTAGGGTGGAACCTGAGTTTGAGAGTTTTGAGCACTGTTCGAGGCTTCTGAGTCTTCGGCTGAAGACTTGCAGGAGTATCCCCCTTATTCTGATTCTGATGTGGATGATTCTACTCCTTCAGCTTCTCCTCCTGAGGATTTTTCATTTTCAGAGACTCTGCATTCCATGAGGGAGCATTAAAAATGGGAAGGTCAAGATTTCACTGATTCGAGGAAGAGGGTTAGGGAATACTTGTTTTTACCCCAGCAAAGGCCTTTAGCTATACCTCCTGTTCTGAATGTGGTGGAAGATGTTTTGCAGAGGCTTCCCTGAATCCTGATTCTTTGCCTCCTGCCCCAGTTAAACCGGATAGGTACTATAGGGTGCCTGAGGCTCATAAGTATCTTTTAAGAGTCCTAGGGCAGACCCGAAACTGTCTCTCAGGGGCCTAAAGGGGTTAAGGCCTCTGTTGTTAAAAATCCTGTTCCTCCTGATAAAGAGGCAAGGGCTTTGGATAGATGGGGAAAGAAAGTGTATACTTCTTCCACTTTAGCCATGAGGGCATTGAATTGTCAGTTTCACATGTTAAAATAATCAGAATTACCTCCTTTCACAATTGAAATCTAAGGTGGATGCTCTGGCAGAAGGTATTGAGTGTAAAGAGTTGCAGGATTTAGTTCATGTGTCTGAACAGGTGGGTAAACATTCCTTGCAGTGTGGTTTTGATGCGGTGCAGGCCTCCTCGAGGGTGGCTGCCACTGGTTCTGTTCTTCGTAGGCATGCCTGGTTGAGAGATCAGAATTTAGCTGAGCATGTTAAAACAAGGATTTTGGATGCTCCTTTGCAGTCTGATGTGTTGTTTGGTTCGCCTGTGGAAGCAGTTTTAAAGAAAATGGAGGACAAGGCTAAGTCTATGCAAACTGTTAAGGATTTTTGCAGGTGCAGCCTCCAAGTTTAGTAGAAATTGGCCTACTAAGGGATGGACTTATCCTGCTTATGATTCCCAGTCTGAGGGTAGGTCTAGACGTGGTAGGGGCAGAGCTCAAGGTTCTTTTAGGCCTAGGACAGGGAGTTCCCCTGCTCAGACTTCTGGTGAGGGCAGGGGTCAGTCCTTTCGTAAGCAGACCCAATGACCTGCCTTTTCAGCTGCCAGTACATTCTCGCCTGGCAGCACCTTTGGGAGGAAGGCTGTCTCTTTTCAAAGAAAATTGGGATTTAATTACCCAAGACAGATGGGTTCTGGATATCATTCACCACGGTTACAGGTTTTATTTCCATACCTTGCCTCCTTTCAAAGGCATGCCAGACATTCCTCCTCTACAAAGAAAAGAGGCTCACAAGCAAATTTCTCTGTTGCTCCAAATAGGGGCCATTCAGCCAGTTCCTGTGCCAGAAAGGGGCCTAGGATTTTATTCTCGCCTGTTCCTAGTACCAAGAAGGGGAACACGTGGAGACCAATTTTGGATTTATCTATCCTCAACACTTATCTGGACATTCCCAAGTTCAAAATGTTGACGTTACAACAGCTTTTACCTCTGCTGGGCAAAGATCACTGGATGGTAACTTTAGATCTCAAGGAAGCTTACCTTCATGTGCCTATAAGACTAAGTTGCAGGAAGTATCTGCTGGAAATTCTCATTATCAGTTCTCTGCATTGCCCTTTGGCTTATCCAAGAGTATTCACAAAGGTTCTGGCTCCAGTGATAGCTTACTTCAGGCTAAAAGGAATTCAAATCTATCCTTACTTGACTGCCTGATTCTAGCTCAAGAAAAGGAAGACCTTCTACAGCATTTGGATTATGTCATAGCAGTGCTAAGATGCCTAGGGTATTCTGTGAACGAAATAAAGTCCAGTCTAGTACCCTCTCAAGACATGTGCTTTCTGGGTGTGAGACTGAATACAGCAGCCCAGATGGCCTTTTTAACCCCGGACAAACAAAAGAATCTTTCCAGTTACTTCCATCAACTATCTCTTCAGTCCGGGCTGACTGCAAGGACAGTCCTTCAAGCCTTAGGGTTCATGGCATCTTGTATTCTGGTGCTTCCCAATGCCAAACTGCATATGAGGAAGCTGCAATGGTATCTCAAAATGTATGGACACAGCACTGCCAGGATTTGGACACTGTCATTCAAATAATACCTTGCATTCAAAAGGAATTTTTGTGGTGGGCTCAGGAATGTCACCTAAACAAGGGACTCTCTGTGACCCGGCCAGAGGCAGTCAGATTCTAACGACAGATGCCTCAGACATTGCTTGGGGAGCTCATCTAAATGGAAAGTGGATACAAGACAAGTGGCCTGCCAGACTACAGCATCTACATATCAACATGAAAGAGATGTTAGCAGTCCAGTTTGCATTAATGGCTTTCAAGGAGTTACTTCTTCCAGGGCAGGTGTTGATTCTAACAGACAACACAACTGTCATGTGGTACATCAACAAACAAGGGGAACACATTCTTACCCATTGTGCAGGCAAGCAATGATTTTATGGGAGACTGCGCTCAGCTTGCAACTAACTCTTCAGGCAAGGTTTCTGCCGGAGCACAGAACTCCTTAGCAGATGTGTTAAGCAGACAAATCATGGATCCCGTGGAAACTGGATCTTCATGTATTTCAAAATTGACAGTGTCATGGGGAACTCCAGACATAGATCTGTTCGCTTCTCCACTACACCACCAGCTGCCAAAGTTTTGCACAAAGAGGTTTCATCACACAGCTTGGAAAGTGGATGCTCTTTCTTTCAGTTGGAAAAATCTTCATGTGTATGCTTTTCCACCTCTGCCTCTTCTCCCAAAGGTGCTTCTAAAGGTCAGACAAGACAAGCCAAGGATGATTTTAATAGCTCCAGATTGGCCTCGCAGCACTGGTACCCATTACTAAGGAGTCTGGTAAGGAAGCCTCCATGGCCTTTACCCTTGATTCCACACCTGTTGTCTCAGAGGGACGGTCACCTGCTCAATGTCAAGCTTCACTCTCTTCATCTAACAGCCTGGCATATTCTGTTTTGAAAGACAGCAGGTCTCAACTTCCTCAACAAGTTTTAAATGTGATTATGGAAGCCAGAAGACCTAGTACAAGGAAAGTGTAAAATGGAAGAGATTTTTATTTTGGAGTGCAGCAAACAATTTGGAGATTTCTGAGCCTAATTTGAGTGTGGCTCTTCAATATCTTACTGAGTTATTGGACAAAGGTTTGTCTTTCTCTTCCATTAAGATTCATGCTGCAGCAATTTCAGCTCACTATGATTGTGACCCACCATTGTTTTCGTGATCCTTTGTTCAAGCAATTTCTTAGAGGGGCAAAGAATATAAGACCCCCGAGCTCCTACTCCTGCTTGGGATCTCAATTTTGTGTTGGAGAAACTTACTCTACAACCTTTGAGCCTGCGGCTACTGCTGAATTGAAATACTTGTCATGGAAGACTGCTTTTGTTGGCCATTACTTCTGCAAGAAGGGTTTCTGAGTTGCAGGCCCTTATGGCGGTAGAGCCTTTTGATTTTTCATAAGGATAGGGTATCTTTACGCACTAATCCTTCCTTTATGCCTAAGGTGGTTTCTAGTGTGGCTTTAAACCAAACTATTCATTTGCCTACTTTTATGCAGATCCTCAAAATAAAGGGGAAAAGATTTTGCACACTTTAGATGTACACAGGCAGTTGCGTTATTATTTGAGCAGGACTAAGGATTTTAGGCAGTCTCAGCAGTTGTTTGTTTCTTTTGCTTTGGGTTCGCAGGGCAAGCCTGTGTCGAAACAAACTATTTCTAGGTGGATTGGGTTTTGCATTGCATTTTGTTATTCCCATCATGGCAAGGAGATTCCAGTTGGGATTAGGCCTCATTCCACTAGGGCTACTGCCACTTCAACAGCATTTCTAAGGGGGGTGGCAACTAAGGATATTTTGGAGGCAGCTACTTGGAGTTCAGTGCATACTTTCTCTAAGCATTATCACCTTCCTCTCTACTCTTAAGTCTAGGGCTGGTTTTGCCACAGCTATTTTGCAAGGCATGTTGTCAGTTCCTGCTTCCTTATGATTTGCCAGCCTCCCTTACCTCTGCTTTGGGATTCTACCCAATAGTTAGGACTGCAGCAATGTGGAATGAAGAACATAGTACAGTTTTGTACCTACCATAAATGTAGATGTTCGAGGATCCACATTGCTGCAGTCCAATTTACCCTCCTCCTTCCCTCTGTGTTTAGGGGTGGTTGTGTAGGTGAGGTTATATTCTAGTAATTTTGTATATATTGTACATATTTTTGGTGCAGGTATGTTTGGAGTTTTTGGTTTTGGCCTTATCTTTTCAGGGTCTTCTGACATCTGGGGCAAGAAAAGACTGAGGATATGACGTCGGTCATGCGCATTAGTACCCTGACGTACTGACGTCAGTCTAATCCTGACCGACGACAGCCATATACTTTGGTATTCGGGCCGACTGGACAGCGGACTACCCAATAGTTAGGACTGCAGCAATGTGGATCCTCGAACATCTACATTTATGGTAGGTACAAAACTGTACTTTTGCAGATGCCACATTTTTTCAGGCACAGAAACCTAAGGTTAATTTAAGTAGTGCTGTATACCAAAAATTAGTACTCAAGATGCAAGGAAAATTAGAATGAATGATAAGCTCCCGAGTTGTTTTGTTTTATTTTGGGTGCCCATTAAACGTCCATGGACAGTAGTTGTGATCCCCTGAACAGTGAAGATTTTTCAAAAGTGCTAATGAGGGAATATATATGCACTAATTTTGATACTGCAGCATCTTGGAGCATCATCCCACTCCAGACTTTTTAGTGTTTGTGTCTGTGTGGATGTGTAGGCTTATGGGGAAAGCCGTTCTACAGTAATGTTTTAAAAGTGCAACAACTTTCAGAATTCACCATTTTTGAGTGCTGCGTTTTAATTTTCAAACAGTTAGGTCATGTACTGTTGGGTATTGCACCTCTGTGCTTGATTATACTATTTACTGCACGTTTTATTGTCTGCTGCCAATTTTAATACTGTATTTTAATACTGTGTACTAAACTGCACTGTTGTACTACAACTGTCTGCCATACTTTGCCTGTTAAATCATATTTTATTGCTCTTTGTTTGCAAAGCAATCTGTTCTGCTTGTTCTGTTTTACTGCCAAGCAGGGTTTAAATAACTGATTTGTTTGCTGTTTAAAACCTTCTTTAGAGTGTCCTTGCTGCTTTTCTGCTTTTTTAAAAAATGTTTTTAGTGTTTCACTGCTACTTTTCTGCTGTGTTAAACATTTCTCTAGTGTTTCCAGTCTAAGTTAGTGTAGCTAGTAGCTGTAGCATAGTCCAGATAAAGATTTGCTGCATCTGGGTCTGTTTGTGCTGAGCACTTTTCCGGACCATATTTGATTGGAAAGGGCTCTTCTGCACTCTAGTGAGAGAACTGTGCAGATTGGAACCTGTCAGGTGAAGGATGGTTGGTCTAGTGCTTGGCTCCTTTTTAATTTTTAAAAATGTTTTTTTAAAGCTTTTAGCTTCTGTTATTTAAGCCCTGCATTTCAGCGGGTTTCTGCTTATTTGCACATCACACAGCAGCGCCTACTGCTGCGCAGTTGTCTGACATAGCCGGACAGATAACGTTGACAGTTTTTACTGTAGGTAGAGCTGTAGCACATAAGTGTAGTCCTCCTCCTTAGTACGTTTTCAGTCTAAAAATATTGCTATTGAGCTGCGACCTATTGAACCACCAGCAAAAATACCCATCTACTGAGCACATCCTTGACCACTCCAGAAAAGCCCCCCTTTGTGATCACAGTTCTTCAGCCGAACATTATGGACAGTTGGACTACCCTTGTTTCTCCTTCCAACCTTGTTGACTTGGGTCTTCTGAGGCAGTGTAGCAATTGCTTCATGTACACTGACAACACTTTACTGATAACTCTAGTACAGAGTGCGGGAGATGCACCTACACCAAAAATCTTTAATCCCTGCTCTCTTGCACTCACAACAGTAACATAGAAGAGGTCGTCAACCCACCTACCACTACTCATGCATACAGTACCACTACTCACGCACACAGTACGCATCAAACACAGAAATCAGCATAAGTACAGAGTGCGAGAGATGCATCTACACCAAAAATCTTTAATCCCTGCTTTCTCACACTCAAAACAGCAACACAGAAGAGGTCGTCAACCCACCCATCACTACTCATGCATATAGTACCACTACTCACACGCAGTATGCATCAAACACAGAAATCAGCATAAGTGGAAGTTCTCTCAAAAAACTTACCAAAATGCCAGAGAACTGCAAAACACAAGACTGCTACAACATAGTTCCTACAGCATGCGTGACAAATAGCAACACAAGTGACTCATCTACCAAGCCCATAAGGTGTACCACTCAAAAAAACAAATTTACTTGTCAATGGAGACTCCATAGTGAGATACATGGATGTCCCACTCACCAGCTTAGACTAGTTGAAAGTCATGGTCAGCTGCCTGTCTAGTGCCAGGATTCATCAGATCACTCATGCACTCAGGTTGGTCAACAACATGTACCATTATGACTCTGTCATAATTCATGTTGGAGTGACTGACTTGAGAAGTACCTCATTGGACTGTATGAAGAGAAACATGATTGAGCTCTCTGAGTATGTGTCCCAGGCAGGTATGTCCCTAGCCTTAAACAGCATACTACCCTCACCTAGAATGATGCCACAATATAAACAAAAAATTATTGATTTCAGTAATTGGCTTATTTTTGGTATCAGTCAAAGGGGATCCAGTTTCTATCAGCCTGGGGGTTCAAGGTCGACAAACCTCACTGCTTTGCCAGTGACTGTTTGCACCTGGCACCACTAGGCTTTCGGCTGCTGGCAAAGGCTCTTGACTTCCACATAGTGCCTTTTTTAGGCAGGGTTTCGAAAACAAACTTATAGACATGAAATTTGCCAGTCATAACAAAGTAAAGGTTATGCTGCTAAACACTAGGAGCTCAAACCAAAAACTGCCCACCCTGGAAGCACCTCTTCACTGGAAGATATAGATGTCTTTGCAGTCACAGAAACCTGGTTCAAGGCCTCAGAGTACACTGGCCTTGCAAGGCTACAATGCCTTCCACACCTTCATAACACAAAATGAACATGTGAGAACGAAACAAGGTGGTGTTTCTATCTTTATAAGAGAGAAATTCACTTCCCATCCAGTTATACTGGACAACTCCCATGGAGTTACTCCAAGTTTAGGTTACTGTGGGTAAGACCCCCATTCAAGTCATAGCCAGTTATAGACCCCCCCCCCCCTCCATGGGTCATGATGCGCATGAAGCCTACTTGACCAAACTGGAGTCAATCCAGATATTCCCAAACACTCTGGTTATGGGGATTTCAATTATCCCACCATCAACCAGGAAGCCTACTCTAGCCCTAACACACTAGCACAAAAGTTCCTTGACTTTGTTAATTAATGCCCTGGACCAAATTGTTCAAACCCCAACAAGAGGAACAAACATACTAGATCTGGTCCTCACTAACATGACAAACTGATGCACTGCCACAGCTGTTGGCACTTCCTTAGTTAAATCTGACCACAAATCAGTCACCTTCAAGCTGGCACTAACACCAGAACTCACAAAGGGTGAAGTCAGACTAAAAACTTCACCAAGGCAAGTTATACCCTTCTTGGGAAAGGTATAAATGCATTCCAAGCCTCACCCCCACCTGGAAGTGTTAACTATACCAAAGCTTACACCAAAGCCCTGGACAATTCACTTGCATAAGTGTGTAGCGTCTACTGTTCAGAGAGAAGCAAAGCCAGAGCCCCAAGTAAAAACAAGCTGCCATGGCGGACATCCAGCATCAAAAATTTTACAACAAACGCAAAAAGTTGCTGTCCAAAAAAAATCAAAGCGAGGCCCCAACAATGGAAAAGCAGCCTCCTCAGCCTGAACAGGCAAGTAAGAAAATATGTCAAATCCTCTAAGGGCATCTTTGAGAAAAACTTAGCAAGCACAGCCAAGGATAATCACAAGGCCTTTTACAGCTACATACGTAGCCAGAAAGGTTGGACCCAAGCATGTGCAGAACTAGTGACTAATGGTATCACACACACTGACCCCGCAGAGATAGCAAACCAGCTAGCGGATAGGTTTGGCAAAAATTTCACTCCCTTCTCCCCTCCATACTTATCACAAACCTTGCCCCCAACTTCCCCCACCCTACATGTACGAAGAGCCAAGTCATTAAAGCCTTATCCAAGGGAAAAAACACAGCCTCTATGGGACCAGACGGCATCCCAGGCTGTCTTCTAAACAAACTAAAACGTGAACTAGCATCACTGTTATGTTCAATCATAGTCTAACCTCAGGCTTTGTTCCTGTGGAGTGAAGAACAGCAACAGTAATTCCCCTCCACAAAGATGGCCTAGGAAAAGGCTTGGAGAATTAGACCTATAAGTCTGACTAGCCTCTTCTGTAAGGCCATGGAATGTATCATTATGGACCTAATTAATAAAGACCTAGGCAACCTCCAAACACTGGATCCAACCCAATTCAGCTTCATCAGGGGCAGTTCCTGCCTGTTAAATCTAGTGGATTTCTTCAAAATGTTACCAGGGCCAGTGGCAAGGGCAAATCTGTGCACACAGCATACCTCGACTTGGCAAAGGCTTTCAGCACAATCCCACACTCCAGCATTACCAATAAACTTAACAAACAGATTGTAGACTCCTTTGTAAGATGGATTGCCAGCTGGCTTACAAACTGGACAGATGCTATCAAAGTGGGTGACTCCACATCAACCAGCAAACCTGTTACCAGCGGGGTGCCACAAGGGTCAGTGCTGGGCTCCCTATACTTCTCAGAAATTCAGGCCAAAACTAAGGGGTTGCGGCTCACCCAAGTTTGTGGATGACTGCAAACTAGGTGCAAATATTGAATCCTCAAATGCTGTCAGTATGCTTGAGGAGGGTTTTACGCAGACCAACGACTGGTGTCTTAGTTACTGTCTTAAACTGAATGCAGATAAGTACATCATCATTTCCTTTGGCAAAAAAACAATGTCTTTTCACACTATCAAATCAACAATACCGTAAGTACTTACAAAGTGGTAAGAAATTTGGGATCACAAGTTGACTCTGACCTTAACTTTGACCACCATGTGTCTACTGTAGTAAGGAATGCTTTCTACATAGCACACTTTATTAGTAAAGGCATCGCCTCTAGAGCAAAGGAGGTTATGACCACTCTGTACTCATCACTAACCAGGTCCATAATTGAGTTTAATGCCCCTTTTGGCATGTACTGTACAAAGCACCTGCAGCAATTGGAGAGACCTCAGAGGTTTCTAACAAGATCAAGTGACTCCAGCACGTGCCTTACACAGATCAACTAAAGTCCCTGTCACTAAACTCTGTATCATTTAGACTTCTTTGGGACGACTTATGCCTGGGCTTATAGAGGAATCTCAGACCCAGACCTAATGAATTTGCTACACATCTTTAAGTCAAACGGGACTAGAGCTACCCATTCTAGGGATCTAAATATGGCCTGCGACTTGAATAAGACATGCTGGAGGGACAGATTGTCTCATAGTGACTGCCACATCTTTGGAATAGGCTACCACTTCATGTGATATAGATCACCTCTGTTATTACACGATTCAAAAGGAAACTGGAAGAGTGGATGGGCACCATAAATTCTTACCGGAGATAGTGCCCACAACCCTCCTGGACATGGACAGTTGTTACTAAATATAGTCCTGGGTATTGACTAGTGTATCTATGGTGTTACATTGAGATGAAATGGCTAGGCTTGAAATGACCTCTGGGTCGATAGTCTAGTAAACTCCTATGATCCAGCAGGGGGGCTTTTTAAGTGGATGTAGGTGTTGGTATAAAGAAATAGAACTAGAGAAAATCTGAATCTTAGAGTGAGGAAGTAGAGTTGACTATTATTACCTGTAGAATATTTAAAGAAGTTTAGTTTCCCAAACCAGTTTACTTGCCTGAAGAACAAAGTATGTGCACCCCTGAAGTTGTTTGATTAATTTCAAAACAATTAATTCAAAAACAAAACATCTCCGTCTTACAGAGATTAAAGCAATTAAAAAATAGACAAATGATGTATGTAGTAAGATGCAATAAAATAAACCAATGAAAGCCCCCTCACATACTTTAAAACTGTCAGTGGTTGCATCATTTTGGTGGCCAGGTTTTTGAACTGGTAGAGTACCGGGCAGGATTTCGGGTACAGACTCCCTAATTAGGCTGGGTCAAAATCCCATTATATAGCTGGGAGGACAGAGGATCATCAGACCCCCCAGAAGTTCCAAGGGTATGGATGTGTCTTGATGCACCTTGTATCTTATTTTTGAAATATAGTTACTTAATTGCTTGTTTTTTTTTGTTTCACTGCTAGTCATATAAGTTGTGTATATGTTCCCCAATATTGTCCATGTCCCCATTTAACATTAGTGATATTTTTCACCTAGGTGCACACATACCGGCACTGCCCCCGACAAACCAGGTCGCTCACACTTGCACTCACTCAAACACTCATTCACTGGCAAATTGGAGGAGTGCCAGTTCAACTGCAGTGTTTCTTTGGGATAAAACCCATACAGAAATGGGAAGGATGTGCAGACTCCACACAAAAGGAACCACAGCAAAAAACTCAACCAGAAGACCAAATGCTGTTTGATGGTAATACTAAATGCTGCACTGCTGTGATAGTTGATCAGTTACATTCACAGGCATCTTCCCAAACTCTCAAAAATAGTAACTCACTGTTCAGTGCTGACATTTGACTGTGATTTGAAAGTGAAAGGAATTATAGCCGATGTGTTTCATTTAGATTCCCTACAACCCCTCCAATGTCCCACTGTGAAAAAGCCCACAGTAATATTTCAGCTTTGTTTCAAACAAGCACACAGTAGCCTAGGTACTCTATTCCAGCTTGTTTCATACAAATGTGAACTAATCCTGTGAGGCCAGATTAATGACTGACAGACTTGATCATACAGCAAATTCAGTCATTTCCTGTACCTATCAGTTATAGCCACTTTGCTCATTTCAGAGGTCTAATTGTGAGAAAAACTGGCTGCAGTAATTTGTTTCTGCTTTATTTCACACATACACGCACAGTAGCCACAGTAATAGATTCCATCATTTTACGCAAATGCAGTGCAGTCTTGTAAAGCCAGATTAATGACTGACACTGATGTCATTTGATCAAATTAATCACTTTCATCCACACAGACAGATCTGTACCCAGCATCTGTAGCCCCTTTACTAGGCCCACTTCAGATGTCTGATTGTAATAGAATTAAATTAATACTCAATAATGGCAGTAGTAATTTATTTCTCCTGTTTCACACAGCCAGAGATGCCGTAGTAAAATATTCGGATTATTTCACACAATTTACAGTAGTCCTCAAAAGGCATTACTTATGGCTGTTTAATCTGATCAGATGGCAGTAGGGTCAGTCATTTTTGTATCCATTGAGAGTGCCAATACCCATCAATTATAATCACTTGCACTCTGCACATCTTAGTGCCTTACAAGTGCCTTACAGTGGTAAAAATAATGGCTTCAGTGATGTATTTCATTATTTTCACACAGATGTACACAGTTGTCACACAAAAGTATTCCAGCTTGCCTTGCACAAATGCCCTTTACTCTTGAAAAGCCAGGAATCATTTTCCTCGATAGACAACTGCCAGCTGTATGATTTGGATATAAAATGATTCCAGTAATGTATTTCAGTGATGTTTCACAGAAAATGCACAGTAGCTATAGCAAGGTATTCAAGGGCACTGCAAGTCTATATTGACTTTAACATGATTAGATGACAACAAGGTTAGTTACTTTCATCCACATAGATAAAGCCCATCTCCAATATAACCAGTATTGTATTGTGACTGTGTATTCTTCAGATGTATAATTGTAATGAAATAGAAATAGACCACAGTGGTTAGGGTTGCAGATGCTATTACCAAAAGTAAACATTTTTTTAACAGTGATGTACTACAGGACTCGTGTTGGACCTCTTGCTATTTGGCTTATATTTTTCAGGCTTTCAGGCCTTCTCTTGGCTTATGGATAACTAAGCTTGCAAACAGCAATAAATTGGGCATTATTTTATCTTCCACAGACTCTTAATTGCTCCAACATGGGTTACACCATGTTAATAATTGATACAAAAATAATGTTCTCAAATTAAATGTAAAAAAGTAGAATAGGTCATTTTGATGTTTTCATTTACAGTGCAGGTGATGAGCTTCTCCAGTCAGACTTTGTTGCAAGGGATCTAAACACTTTTGTTGGTAATTCCTTATTGTTTGACCGTCTTGTCTCTGTAGTAATTCGGAAAGCCTTCTGTCTGGCTTACCTAAACATGTCTCCACATTATTTCAGAAAGCCTTCTATCTGTCCCATCCCATTTCTAAAGCCCACTCCACTAGATCTAAAGACATCCTTATACACATTTACTCATATATCATCAGGCACATTATTGAATGTAATGTGCTTTTTGACAAAAATTTGACTAACTGTATTACTCAACTTGAGAGACCGCCAAGATATTTATTATTATTATTATTTATTATTTGGTTACTGGGTAAGTCAGCTGGTCCAGAGACACTTTAAAATTATGACTTGGGTTCAGAGGCAATAAACTGTGCAAGTAAATGTAAGTTATACATTTCAGATATGACAGTGTCCGGTTTACATAGAACTTTAGAAAGTTCATATGTGGTTACTGTACTTTTTTATAAAGTAGAATGTTATGCAGTTTTTAAACATTTATATTAGTTTTTATCCATTTATATAGCTTTCTTTGCAGCTTGTATACACTATACACTAAATCATTTCGGGAAGAGTTTAAAACTGAATTTTCTTGAAAAAATATTCAACTGGAATTGGATAAAAAATGAAAATTACAGAGGTAGACCTAGAGACTAAGAAGAACACAGCAGTAAGAAGAATTAAATGACAAAAGAAAACAGTTCAGACTGTAAGCATATTTAGAATTTTAAGCTTTTTAAAGAGTTTATCCATTATCCCTAAAGCATATAAGGAACGTCCTTGAACAGGTGCTTTGGTAAGAGTATCTGGTTGCCTTGTTTCAACTAGTATTTTTGTCTTGAGATCTGTGCCCATTCATGAAAAGGCTCTTTTAGTTATGAGAAAACTTAACTTTACAACCCACATGATAATATCACTAATAAAGCTTCATGTAGAGTCAAGGTTAGGCCTAAGTATTTATACTCTTGTTTCAAAAGGAATTATGTGATTTCTGTTGTCTGAGATGATAAGGACAGGAAGTTGAGAGGCTCTCTGGGGAGGGTGATAACATTTATTTTGT
This sequence comes from Protopterus annectens, assembly GCF_019279795.1. NCBI lineage: Eukaryota > Metazoa > Chordata > Ceratodontiformes > Protopteridae > Protopterus > Protopterus annectens. The sequence continues at coordinate 382,974,819 of NC_056748.1, forward strand.
GGTTAATTTGGAATTTTTCATTTAGCTCATTGACCTAGATCAGAGGTGGATTGCTGGAGTTAAAATTGCAGGACTGGGGGACATCTCTTTTACCTGGAGTAATATGTCATCTGTATAGATGGTAAGGCTACGTTCAGATAAGTCCTCAGAGAAGGTATTACTGAATAAAGAAAGCAGTAATGTGCCTGGGAAAAAGGCATTGGGAGACACTTGTGTTCTATTTGTCAACAGATGGTTGTTAAAGTAGATTTACTATAATAATATTGAAAGCTGTAATATTTTTTTGATGTAGTAATTGAATGGTAATTTTGAATTTAGCAATGTTGGAAAGCAAGAATGTTAAAAATGAGTACCGGAATGATTAACATTCAAAAACAGTCCATTACAACCAATGAAATCCTTATGTTCAGTGATATTGGTTTAGAATATTTCATTTCGCAATTTTAAGACTTCCAAAAAAGCTCATTCGACAACATCATTTTTGAGTAAGTGCCATTCCATGTTTTGATAGTAAGCCATTACAGTAAATTTGGAAGGCCCTTCTGTTAGGATAGTTATGAAAACAGTCAATGATATTTTCTCCATAGTTTAATTTATTTAGCTTTTCAAGTAGAATTTTGTGGCCAACAGTTTCAAAGGTACAGGTCATGTCTATAATGTACTGGCCTAATGGAGATGGTCATTTATGTTGCTACAGATAGTGTCAGATGCTGAGAGTATAATGATGATTGTGCTAAAAACATTTCTGAAACCATGCTGCCTATCAAATAGGAGCCCATAGTTATTAAAATGTTTAAGCATATGTTTATAAAGACCTTTTTCAAAAGTTTTGTTTTTCAAAAAGGCAAAGAATGGAGATAGGTCAATAAATTTTATGCTGAGATATCTTAGAAAGAGGTATAATGATGGCACATTTCTGGGGTGGTAAAACAGTTTCTGTGGTCTGTAAGATGTTATAAATATAAGTTAGGGGGTTAGCTATTTTTGTCTGTTGCCTTCCTGAATAAGTTAGGGTGGAGTGCAGTGAAGGTAGAGGTAGAAGGTTTCAAGTTCTTTAATGATCTTTTAGTTTCTTTTTCAGAAACACCTTGGAAGTGGAAGGTTGCTGCACACTGCAAGAATGTACATTTTGAGCAGTTTGATACATAACTAAAATAATTAGTAGCCTCAAAACTCTTGATTATTAGGACAGACTATCAGTCCTCTCTGTCTCTCTATCTCTACTTGGCCTCTTACGAACTACTCCATGGAGATCTCTGTCTAGCCTTTTGAGCCATGAAACTTTCAACTCTTTGACATATTCCTTCTCAGAACAAACGGTACCTCCATCAGCAGATACAAATGTCTATTACATTTCAAGCAGATTAGCACCCCTGCCATCTTTAAGGTAAACCTAGTTAATTGGATTGGCAGCCCCACATTTTCCCACAGTCTATCCTGTCTTGCTTTCCTTGAAGTAAGAGTGACATTTTTGTAGGTTCATAGGAGGTTACTAGCGTAATGGCCCTAGGGCCTTTACAAGCCTAGCCATGTAAAAAAACCCATGTACCCTAATTGACCATAGTTAGATGGTCATTGATTAGCAGAGCAATTCTGTGGTCAGTACCAACTGCCCCTGTCCATGAGGGACATAGATGCCACCCCTGGAGTGAATTTACTCTTACCCATCCAGTTGTCAAGGGTGAACTTAAATAAGGTCATTGAGGAGCTCTGCTTCACATGAAGTGGGAGCTTATTCCAGAGGAGCGACAGTCTCTGGGAGATGTGTCTCTCCTATATGTTCTGTTAATGTTACAGGCTAGCTTGAGATCCATGGAGTGAGTGACACGTGTCCCATTTGATTTGCAGATGTGCAGCATTTTCATTAGGGCAGGGTCAGAGACTGCTCTGTGGGCCAGGCACAAGTCACCTCTCTGCAGATAATACAGAGTACAGTGACAGGGTTTCAATCTTTCCATGTAGGTCATGTTTTGGAGGCCCTGGATTCTCTTGGTTAGGAACCTCTGTAGTCTCTCCAGTTGCTGCAAGTGTCTGAGGTATGCACAGAAAGGAGCATTCTACTCTACTGGTGGTCTAATAAGGATCGAGTACAGTGGCGTTATAACCTCCTTGATTTTGGATGCAATGTCCTTACTTATGAAATGCGTAATGTAGAAGGCTTTTCTTACCACTGTGGTCACATGGTGACTGAAGTTTAGATTGCTGTCAAACTGTGTTCCTAAGTCTCGTGCCACTAGGTTTGAGCTGGGGGGGGGGTGCTATCAGACTTGGTAAGCCACAGGCCAGCTTCTTTTGCCTGGACTTCAGAGAAATAGCTTCCAAACAGTAGGGGGGCCAGTACAGATCCTTGTGGTACATCACTGGTAACTGGTCTACAGAGGTGGACTTCCTAACTTTGACAGTGTGTGTTCTATCAGTGAGCCAGTTGGCTACCCATCTAATGATATATATGGGTTACTCCCCAGATGGGAGAGTTTCTCAATGATCTCTGAGTGGGGAATTGTGCCAAATGCCTTGGCTAAATCAAGACAGGCAATATGTACTGCTTTCCCCACATTCAGGGCTTTGCTGACATTCTCAAAGAAGTCCTCCTGGTTTAATAGGCAAGGTCTACCCTTGACAAAACCAAACTGGGTCGTGTCAAGAGTTGGAAGGTCACCTTTGTCCTGGTTGGTAAGGTCTCTGATGATTCTTTCTATGGCCTTGCAGATGAGATTGGTTAGGCTGATGGGTCTATAGTTCTCATGGTCTGTTGGTGGTCCCCCTTTGTGCAGGGAAATTACTGTTACTGTTCTGCACTCTGCCGGCAGAAAGCTGGTGCTCAGGCTGTGGTTAAAGAGAGTGGTAAGTGATTCTGCTAGGTCTTGTTTTAGATTGTTTAGTAAGCAGCCTGGGATGTCTGGTCCCATAGAGGCCATATTTTCGGCCTTAGAGAGCACTTGTATGACTTGTTCTTTGGAGATAGTTGGTGGAGGACTGGTGTCAGGAATGCTGTGGGTATGGCTGATGGGGACAGGGGGGTGAAGTTATTGCCAAATCTGTCAGCTAGCAGGTTGGCAGTTACTTCAGGTTCAGTGTGAGTGGTCCTATTCAGTATATGTTCAGCATACAGCTGGGTATTCCCTTTTAGGTTTTGGATGTAGGTAAAGAATGTATTTGTGCCTGCAGTCCACCAGGGAGGCTTGTTTTTTGAGAAGACCTGGTTTTGGTCCTGTCTCATACAGTTAAGTCAATGCTTTTGTTTAAGTGACTATATAGGGTGTTTGTGTACTCCTCTGCATAGGGGTTGTTGTTGGCTATGTTAGCAGGGGCTTTGAAACCTTTTTTGCCATGACTTAGGAGACTATAGTTTGCTTTCGAGAAATTGTTCAGTTTTTTTTTTTTTTTTTTTGCCCCTGTGAGGGTATCAGGTCTGATCTTTACTTCACATGAGATAGATTTATGGTCTGACTTAACCAGGGAGGGTAGCACACACTAAGAGTAGTGCAGGACCCCCCTTGTTGGTGAGTACTAGGTCTAGGAGACTTTGAGCTCCTTGTGGGGGTGCAGACAAACTGTTCCAGGCCGTTTGAATTAACAACGTCCAGGAACCTCAGAGCAATCGGTGGACAGGTATTTGAAGTCTCCCATGACCAAGGTGTTTGGCTGCATGTTGAGCAACTCTAGCAAGTTCAAGTAGATGGTGTGCTTATCTTGGTTCATGTTGGGGTATGTGTAGCTAGCAATGATGTGGTAGGGTATTTAACTATAATTATTTGAACCTGGAGAATCTAAAGAGAGTTGTTCTGTTTCACCAGTTTAGAGGTGTATTTGGAGTTAAGAAAGATTGATATACTACTACCTTTTGGTTCTTTCATTCTCGTTTTGGGGTCTGAATTTCTGAAAGGCATTGTAGCACTGTACGGCCAGGGTGCTTTCTGTGACCTTGAACCAAGTCTCAGTTACTGTGCAGATGTCATCATCTTCCAAGGTGAGGAGTGCTTCCAGGTAGTGCAGTTTACTGTTTAGGCTCCTAGTGCTAAGCAGCCTGACTTTGATTTGTCTCTAGTGGATTTCTTTACATCAGAAGTTTTGTTGTTTTGACATAGCCTAAAAAAGACACTATGGGAGTGGCAAGCTTTTTTGCCAGTTTCTGAAAACCTTAAGGAGACAGGTGAAGGCCATCTCTGAAAAAGCATGGTGGTCTGTCTCCAATGTCTTCCCAGGCTGAGATACTGGATTCCCCTGGAGTAACACCAGATGCTAAACCAGTTGTTGAAATCAGTTATTTTTGTCTGTATTTTGGCATCACCCTAGGTGAAGGTAGAATGCTGCTTAGGGCTAGGGATATACCTGCCTGGGACACTTTTTTGAGAGTTCAATACGTCTCAAGTCATTCACTCCAATGTGTAATATGATATAGCCATAATGGTAATTGTTGCTGAGTCACTTGAGTATGTGTGTGATTTGGCAGATCCTGGCACCTGACAGGCAGCTGACCGTGACCTTCTTGTTCAACCTGTAGAGGGGCACATCTCTGTGTCTCACTATTGAGTCACATATGACCAGGATATTTGGTTTTGAAGTGTTTTGCCATATGGTCTTAATTGCTGAGACACTGATGTGTATGCTATGTGTAATGGTGGATTCTGTTTGTGTACCAATATGTGTGGGTTGTTTGTGCTTAGGAGGTTTCTGGTCTTTTGGTAGGCTCTTGGTGAGCACTTCCGCGTATGTGGGTTTCTGTGTCATGACTTTGTCTTGTGTAAGAGGAGAGTTGTATGTGCTGACAACCTGTTTGATGTCTTATTTATTGTTACTTGAGAGGACTGATTCAAGTTTCATGGTATAGTTACATCTCTCACATACTGTATTTGTTTGCTTTAGGAGCAGGTGTTTGTCTGTATATGTGAGGCAATTGCTAAATTGCCTCATGATGCCAATGCCAATCAGGCTGGCTGGAGAAATGCTGGGAAAATGACTGACTGTTCAAAGTAGCAGTTAATTCCTAGTACTAGTTTGTGAGAGGGCAAATTAGATCAGCTATTGCCCTGGGAGTAACAAGGGGGTTATTCTATAGAATGTCAGGGATGAAAAGTGGGGTGATGCTGCTCAGTGCTCAGCTGAGTTGCCTGCAGTGCAGATGTGTGCAGCTGAGTTGCCTGAACAGCAGCAGGGAAGCCTGTGTGGGTTTCATTGACTGGAGGCTAGGGGGAAAAAGTTTCTAGGTGTTTGCTTCTATACAAGGCACCGCTAACCCCTGTTGCATGATGCACAGCTATGGGCAAACACAATGCTTATATACAGGCACAACTGAACAATTTTAAACTAGTCTGCCAATAGGATTTCACACAGTGATCTTTTCTCCAGCAATTTCCAACTCGGACAAGGCTATATCTACACTCTCCTTGTCATAAGGGTGCAGGGGAGCCCTTCTTAATGTAAGATGGCTGGATTTGAGTTGAAGTGTATGAAAAACAGGCTAGATTCAGCAAGTTTAGATCTAGTCAATGCTAACTAAGCAACATTTCAGTATGAGACATGCAGATAATGAAGCGGGCATTAATTTCATATTCTTAGCTTTGGAATTGTTTTTTTTTAGCTAGAATTGTAATGGTCCTAGAGTGCTTCATATCAAAAATGCAAATTACTCCTGCATAACTGGATAATAACTCGGTCAAATGACAGAACGGTCAGTCACTTTCATTCACTTTGACAGCCCCCATAACTAGCAGTTACAGTCACTTTGTTCATGGTTTTATTAGGAAGCAATTTGAAGATGAACAGCATAAAAAATGTTTAAAGATGCACTGTTCTTGTCATTACTTATTGCTGTTTTTTTGCAAAGTTTTCATATAATTGTGAGTGGATTGGATTATTAGAAATCTTTTTAAGTTATAGTGGGGGTGTACAGTGCATTCACAAGAAAAATATGTTAACATACTAGTCTACATTACAAGCAGAATTACCTAACTTACTCCGCGCATGTTTGAGTACTTTTACTTAATGTATTAATTAAGATTTAGTTTGTGTGGATTCTGGGTGAAAGACGCTTCTAACAGACTCGTTTGCAGTACAGGATTCTGGATTAAAAGAAAGGCAACACTGCTATTCAGTGCAGTCTTATTATTGCCAGGTGAATGGTGTTTTATTTGGAGGTTTAAACAAATTTAAACCAGATGTCCTTCAAGGATGCATCTGCAGTCCTTACAAATGGGTTGTCCTGTCGTCAGGCAGCCCTTCGGTCGGCCGGATTCCAAAGTCTGGGTCTGGCCTCGGCTGGTGTCGCACTTCACCCGACGTCATAGCTGCAGTTCTTCGGGTATAAAGGCATCAGCCGACGCCATTTTCCTCCGTCTTTCTTGCCGCGTGGCGCCCGAAGCAGAAGCTGTTCGCAAGTGCCGGTCGGTCAGATCCAGAGATTACTACTACCGAATACTACTTCGAAGACTTCTAAAAAGCTAAGTACCCCGTTGGGGACTCTTTCTTGCCTCAGCCGATGTCAGAAAAAGTGAATAACTGTTTAACTTGTGGGAAACAAATACCTCATAAAGATTTCCACTCTTACTGCTTACCTTGTTTAGGCCCAGACCACGACGTAGCAGCTTGTTTAGCCTGTGCTTCTTTCAACCGACGAATGCTTAGACGTCGGTTGGAGTTTTCTGAACAGTTTTTCGGCTCAGATTTTGCGTACATAATGCCGTCGGATCCTCCGACTACTGAAATTGTTAAGAAACGCAAAGAAAAGGACCGACACTTGCGGTCCGCGGTTTCGGCCAAAACCACGGTTAAGCAAACCGCGAGTGTCTCTGTTTCGGCCGAAACCGAGCAAACGGTTCAATCTTCAGCCAAATCCATGACTACTACCGAGGCCCCCTCTACCCTAGTTGAATCGGCCTCTGAAGTTTTACCTACTACTGTGGTTTCACAAGACTTATCGGACACCATCCCTTTGGATGTTTCTACCCCAGCACGTGGTGCTGCTAGGCCTCCTGCAGCCATGTCTATAAAGGCCTTTGCCAGGGCTAAAGCAGCCAAAACTTCTAAGTCTGTGCCTGTTAAGCCCCCCTCTCACAGGCCCAGTTCCAGTTCCCAAATGCTTACTCTGGCAGAGGATCTCATCTCTTTAATAAGGGGATCCCAATCTCACCCAGACAGGGCCTCTCAACCTCCAGAAAAGAGACCTAGAGCAGAGCCCCCTGAGCCAGTGTCCTCAGATGACTCTTCTGATGATACAGACAATACAGACCACCCAGAGACTCCTTTTTCTACTTATGAAGATTCCGATGCTGAAGAATCGATGCCTTCTGCTTCTCCACCAGAGGAATTTTCTTTTGGGGAAACTTTACATGCCATGAGAGAGCAATTCCAATGGCAGGGGCAAGATTTCTCAGATTCAAGGAAAAGGCTTAGGACCTTTTTACACTTACCGCAACATAGGCCTTTAGCTATACCTCCAGTTCTTCCTGTTGTGGATGATGCATTTAATGATGCTTGCACTGCTCCTGATACTTTACCTCCAGCCCCTGCTAAGCCCGATAGGTTCTACAGGGTCCCAGACACTCATCACCATTTATACAAGGCTCCTTTCGCAGATCCTGAGACTATCTCCCAGGGGCCTAAGGCAGTAGCCGACCTCAGCTAAAACCCTCTCCCTTCTGAAAGGGAATCCAGGTCCTTAGAGATGGGGTAAAAAGTATACACCTCTGCTACTCTCTCAGCTAGAGCATTGAACTGTCAGTTTCATATGATCCAATACCAAGAGTTTATGCTTGATCAGTTAACTAAGAAACTGTCCTCGGATGATTCTTTAGATAAGAAATATGTTCTAGAAATGGTGAATAACATTCAGCAGGTTAGTAACCATTCCTTAAAATGTGGCTATGATGCACTGGAGGCTTCATTTAGATCAGCCATGACTGGCACAGTTATAAGAAGGCATGCATGGTTGAAAGAACAGGTCTTGCGGATCATGTTAAAGCAAAGCTATTAGATGCTCCTATGGATAAGGTCAGTTTATTTGGTTCTCCTGCCCAACAGGTACTGAAGAAAATGGAAGAGAAGGCAAAATCTGTACAAACAGTAAAAGATTTCTTACAGGTTCAGCCTCCAAGGTTTAGCAGGAACTGGCCTTCCAAAATTGGTCCTTTCCAGACTCCTCTAAAACTCAGAGAGGCAGGAATAGGCGTTCAAGAGGCAGAAATCAATCCAGAGGAGGTGCCTACAGGGGACGCCAGTGGCAAGGTAACAACCAACGAGGCACAGACACAACCACTACCACTGCAACAGGACAATCACAGTGACTTGGCTTTGACACCGCCTACCAGGGAACAAATAGCAGCACCCTTAGGCAGAAAGTTAGCATTATTTTCAAAAAACTGGCACTATATCACAAGAGACAAGTGGATTTTGCAAACTATAGACCAAGGCTACAGGTTTCATTTCCACACTTTACCCGGAAAAAGAGGAATGCCAAACCTACCACCAAATCAAAAGACAGAAGCTCTAAAACAAATAGCTCAATTAGCAAGGATAAGAGCTGTGGAAAGGGTACCACCTATGGAACAAGGCAAGGGATTTTACTCCAGACTCTTCCTGGTACCAAGAAAAGAAAAAAATTGGAGGCCTATTCTCGACCTGTCCGCTTTAAACACATTCATCATTGTTCCAAAATTCAAAATGCTGACCCTACAGCAACTTCTTCCCATGCTGGGCAAGGAGTACTGGCTGGTAACTCTAGATCTCAAGGAGGCATACTTGCACGTCCCCATACGACCACATTGCAGAAGATACCTCAGATTTCTTGCAGGATCAGAGCATTATCAATTCTCAGCATTGCCCTTTGGCTTATCTACTGCGCCCAGAGTGTTCACGAAATGCCTGGCATCAGTAATCGCTCACTGCAGGCTTCAGGGAATCCAAATTTATCCATACCTGGACGACTGCCTGATACAAGCGGACAACAAAAACAAGCTAACAGAAGACTTACAAAGAGTCATTTGCTTACTACAGGCCCCGGGATACACAGTCAATATAAAAAAGTCAAGACTGATACCATCCCAAACAATAACCAGAATTGGACACAGTAAAACAGATGGCATTCCTAACTGCAGAAAAACAAGAACAACTTCCTCTCTACTTTTTGGCATTAACAAAGCAGAACAAACTAACAGCAAGGAAAGTACTGCAGGCCTTGGGCTTCATGGCATCCTGCATAATCCTGGTCCCCCATGCCATACTGCATATGAGAAAGCTACAGTGGTACCTAAAGAATTTATGGTCTCAACACAGGCACAGCTTAGAAACCGAAATACCACTAATTCCATGCCTGAAACAAGAGTTCCTATGGTGGGCTCAGGCATGCCAGTCAAACCCAGGTTTGCCCTTCCACAGCATTCAACCAAGCCAAACCATCACAACGGACGCCTCAGACCTCGGTTGGGGGCCCACATGCTGGACAAGTGCATACAAGGCTTATGGACTCCAGAGCAGCTGCACCTGCACATAAATCAAAAGAAATGCTGGCAGTACAACTAGCAATCCAGAATTTCAGACCATTCCTCCAAGAAGGCCAGTTGATGATAAGGACAGACAACACCACAGTCATGTGGTACATCAACAAACAGGGAGGCACTCATTCATACCCTCTATGCCGAATGGCCCTGGACCTATGGAATATGGCTCTGAGTTACAACATTCAGTTACAAGCAATTTTTGTACCGGGAAAAGAAAACATCCTAGCAGACATATTAAGCAGAACTACCTCGGATGCTCACGAATGGATGCTACACCGGACATCTTCAAGGCCATCACAAAGAAATGGGGACTGCCACAAATAGACCTATTCGCATCCCCACTCAATCACCAGCTCAAGAAATTCTGCACAAGGACATACCACCCACTTGCTTGGAAGGTGGACTCTCTATCCTTCAGTTGGAAAGGCCTGACAGCATATGCATTCCCACCCCTTCCTTTGATGCACAAGGTGCTATTGAAAATCAAAGAGGAACGTCCAAGGATAATTCTGATAGCTCCAGATTGGCCAAGACAACATTGGTACCCATTACTAAGGAGCATGTCTCGGGGGAGAATGTGGACACTACCCCTGATTCCCTTGATGTTAACTCAGAGCAACTACAACATCCTGCATCCAAACCTGAAAACCCTGCAACTGACTGCCTGGAACATTACATAAGAGCAACTAACCCAGATTTATCCCAAAGGGTTAAAGACATTATCATTGAGGCCCGCAGACCCTCAACAAGAAGGAACTATGCAGGAAAATGGAAAAGGTTTCTCATTTGGAGTACCGACAGGGGCAAAGATGTGTCAAAGGTAGACATTGCCAACATCCTGGAGTATTTGGCAGAGCTTTTCCATACAGGCCTGTCCTATTCCTCCATCAAAATACATGCATCAGCTATTTCTGCAGAATACAGCTTCGATCCACCTGTCTTTTCGCATCCTCTACTCAGGCAGTTTCTGAGAGGAATTAAGAATGTAAAACCTCCTAGGAAACCACCATTACCAGCATGGGACTTGAACTTTGCACTAGAAAAATTGACACTTCCCCCTTTCGAACCAGCAGCAACAGCAGATCTTCAACACCTATCCTGGAAAACTGCTTTCCTGCTGGCAATTACCTCAGCAAGAAGGGTTTGAACTACAGGCTTTAATGGCAGTACAACCCTTCCTAATCTTCCATCAAGATAGAGTGTCCATGAGAACTAATCCTACATTTATGCCTAAGGTGGTATCCAGAGTGTCTTTAAACCAGGCAATCCACCTACCTACCTTCTTTCCCAATCCACAGAACAGGGGGGAAAGACTGCTGCATACCTTGGATGTACATAGACAGTTACGCTACTACCTGGACAGAACCAAGGGCAATAGAAAATCTGACCAGCTTCTGGTAGCATATGCAACAGGAAGGGAAGGAAAAGCAATTTCAAACAGACAATCTCCAAGTGGATAGGAAATTGCATTAGATTCTGTTACTCCTACCATGGAAAGCAAATTCCACAGAACATAAGGCCTCATTCTACAAGGGCTACAGCCACTACCACAGCTTTCTTCACGAGGAGTGGCTACCAAGGACATTATAGAGGCTGCTACTTGGACCTCCGTGCATACATTTGCCAAGCATTATAACTTACCTTTATACTCTAGATCCCGAGCAGGGTTTGCCACTGCTGTTTTGCAAGGGATCCTAACTACACCATAATTTCTTCTTCCTCCTCCCTAGTTTGGCTATGGTATTCTACCCATTTGTAAGGACTGCAGATGCATCCTTGAAGGACATAGTACAGTTTTGTACCTACCATAAATGTAGATGTCCGAACAGGATAGCATCTGCAGTCAGGATTACCCACCCTCCTTCCCCTCTGTGGTACTCCTAAGGTATTTGCCCACCTAATAGCTAGCTGGGGGGGGATCTCTTATGGTGTATTTGTTTGTATATATGTACATACATAATTATTTTTTGTGTTTGCCTTCTACTATTTGGAAACATTGGCATTTATCCAAAAATTTAGCTATCCAAGAGGGCAACTGGCATCTGGGGCAAGAAACACTGAGGAAAATGGCGTCGGCTGATGCCTTTATACCTGAAGAACTGCAGCTATGACATCGGGTGAAGTGCGACACCAGCCGAGGCCAGACCCAGACTTTGGAATCCGGCCGACTGAAGGGCTGCCTGACGACAGGACAACCCATTTGTAAGGACTGCAGATGCTATCCTGTTCGGACATCTACATTTATGGTAGGTACAAAACTGTACTTTGTGAAACTGGTTGGGTTTTGCACTGAATTCTTTTCTTTCTCATCTTTGCTTAGGACCTAGGGTATTCTTTATAATATACAGAATTAATTTGTATTTGGTTATCGCCATATTTGACCATTTGAGTATGTCTCACACAGCTTAAATTTCTTGGCATAACCTGAGTTCATTAGACTGTTCATGTTGCTGCTCAGAATGTTATTCCTGTAGTTACCAAGTCACCATGGCCTGATTCATCCAATTGCAAAAGAGACGTCTGAATTTACATGTGCTTGTCTTAAGCTTTTATAATTTTTTGAGACTCTGCAACTGTGAGATATTACTGTATCCGTCATATTTAAATGTGTAATATGTAATTTGATTCGGTGTTCTTTGTACACTGTACATTCCTTTTTGATTTCAGGCCTGCGCCTTCAGTAGTATATTGTTGGTATTTCCTTTTTAACATGTCTCTCCTTGCCTGCTTTCACTTTCCATGCGCAGAAGTGAGTCAGCCATCAAAGCCTGTAGGGCAGCTTCATGATTCACCTCTGCAGCGCCCTTAGTTTTAGATCTACATGGTCCATGATGCAGATGGGTGAACTGATTTTTTTATCTGCTTTAGCTGCTTTCAGGTTAGACATTAGATCAGTGGTAACTTGACAGTCTCTGAGATATATTTTTCTGGTCCTGTTAGGTTAAATTTGTTCTTCAGAGACCCATAATGATCAGTTTGTTGTACATCTGTTATTTCTAGCAGTTTGGTCTAATTTAAAGGATGGCTGGGTAGAAAGTAAAAAAAAAAAACTAATCTCTACATTTTTGCTATATCTTTGTGACTATACTGCACTAGTGTCCTTGTGACACTATAAGTATTTTTTTAATTTGTTCTTTCAGGAGATTTAGTGCATCCTGTTCTGTCCATTTAGAATGGCAGAGTATTTAAAATTACTTCTTACTTTCAAAATTTGTAACCGGAGTGTCAGTCATTTTTTTCCAGTAACAGTCTTTTGTGATCACTGCCATTTGCCAAACAGAGAGATGAAGAAAGTAGACAATAGTATAAGGAGATGAGGTGCATGGCAAAGAGAGAGGTGGCGAAGGCTAAGGATAAGGCGTATGAAGAGTTGTATGAAAGGTTGGACACTAAGGAGGGAGAAAAGGACCTGTACTGATTGACTAGACAGAGGGACCGAGCTAGGAAAGATGTGCAGCAGGTAAAGGTGATAAAGGATAATGAGGGAAACATACTCACAAGCAAGGAGAGTGTGTTGAGCAGATGGAAAGGGGCTGATGAATGAAGAGAATGAGAGGGAGAGAAGGTTGGATGATGTGCGGATAGTGAATCATGAAGTGCAGTGGATGAACAAGGAGGAAGTAAGGCTAGCTATGAAGAGGATGACGAATGGAAAGGCTGTTGGTCCAGATGACATACCTGTGGAAGCATGGAGGTGTTTAGGTGAAATGGCAGTGGAGTTTTAAACTAGATTGTTTAATGAAAGCTTGGAAAGTGAGAGGATGCCTGAGGAATGGAGAAAATGTGTTTTGGTACCAATTTTTAAGAATAAGGGTGATGTGCAGAGCTGTAGTAACTTACAGAGGGATTAAATTGATCAGTCACAGCATGAAGTTATGGGAAAGAGTAGTGGAAGTTAGGTTAAGAAGGGAGGTGATGATTAGTGATCAGCAGTATGGTTTCATGCCAGGAAAGAGCACTACAGATGCGATGTTTGCTCTCAGAGTGTTGATGGAGAAGTACAGAGAAGGTCAGAAGGAGTTGCATTGTGTCTTTGTGGACTTAGAGAACGCATATGACAGAGTGCCTAGAAAGGAGTTGTGGTATTGTATGAGGAAGTTGGGAGTGTCAGAGAAGTATGTAAGAATGGTACAGGATATGTACAAGGGTAGTGTGACAGCGGTGAGGTCTGCGGTGGGAGTGATGGATGTGTTTAAGGTGGAGGTGGGATTACATCAAGGATCAGCTCTGAGCCCTTTCTTATTTGCAATGGTGATGGACAGGTTGACAGACGAGATCAGACAGGAGTCCCCGTGGACTATGATGTTTGCAGATGACATTGTGATCTGTAGTGTGAGTAGGGAACAAGTGGAGGAGACCCTGGAGAGGTGGAGATATGCTCTAGAGAGAAGAGGAATGAAGGTCAGCAGGACTAAGAATATATGTGTGTGTGAATGAGAGGGACGATAGAGGAATGGTGAGGATTCAGGGAGTAGAGGTGGCGAAGGTGGATGAGTTTAAATACTTGGCATCAACAGTTCAGAGTAACGGTGAGTGTGGAAGAGAGGTGAAGAAGAGAGTACAGGCAGGATGGAGTGGGTGGAGAAGAGTGTCAGGAGTGATTTGTGACAGACGAGTACTAGTAAGAGTGAAAGGGAAGGTCTACAAGAGGGTAGTGAGACCAGCTATGTTATATGGGTTGGAGACAGTGGCATTGGCAAAAAGGCAGGAGTCCGAGCTTGACGTGGCAGAGTTGAAGATGTTAAGATTTGCACTGGGTATGACGATGATGGACAGGATTAGGAATAAGTATATTAAAGGGTCAGCCCAGGTTGGAAGGTTTGGAGACAAAGCCAGAGAGGCAAGATTATGTTGGTTTGGACATGTGCTAAGGAGGG